>NC_088216.1:33755098-34055098 GCF_036934945.1 Oncorhynchus masou masou | reverse complement strand
GGCAGTATACGTGTATGCCTAAATGTGCGTACAATGTAACACCTCAGAGTCATTTGTTAGGCCTACCTGTCAGCATCTGTCACCAATGCCAGGCGTCCATAATCCCAGGCCACTTTCCGCAGTACTGAGAAGACAAAGAGAAGCACCTGAAAGCACAGAGGAAAGTAATGTGTTATGATTTCCTCTTCGTTGGTGTTTTTTGGGTGAGCCCCAAGAACATCTGTGTATCATTCAAATGTCACTGCTGTTCTAAAAAAAACAAATTGTAGGACCAGTAAGCACTTAGTGGGCTCCGAAATTATTGACACCCTTGATAATGATGAACAATAATGATGGGGGAAAAAATGAACAAAGTTATATTGTACACTCCAAAAAAATGGAAAGATAGAGAAGAAAAAAAAAGTCGGGGTGAAAATTGACACACCAAAAGATTCTTATTAATAAAGTAGTCAAAAGATTAGTATTTGGTCCCATATTCCTAGTATGCAATGACTACATCAAGCTTGACACTACAAAAACTTATTGGATGCCTTCACGGTTCGTTTTGGCTCCATTTTAGATTATTTTGTGCCCAATAGAAATTAAATGGTAAATTATCTATTGTGGTCATTTTTGAGACATTGCAAATAAGAATAGAATAATGTGTTTCTAAACACTTCTACATATGAATGTGAGTGAGAAATTTAGAAGGTCAAAGATCATACCCCTCAAAAATGCTACCCTCTCACCATTACCAAACCAGGGAGGTTAAGCATGTCTTGTGGGGTATGACTTTTGACCCTCTAAATTTCTCACTCACATTCATGTAGAAGGGTTTAGAAACACATTCTATTCACAATAAAAGTGACTCAAATGACAATACATTTACCATTAATTTCTACTGAGCACAAAATCTGAAACACAAAACAAAACTTGGCCACTTTACTTATAATCAAATCGAAATTGTATTTGTCACATGCCCTGAATACAACAGGTTTCACCTTACAGTGAAATGCTTACTTACAAGCCCTTAACCAACAATGCAGCTCAAGAACGAGTTAAGAAAAGATTTACTAAATAAACTCAAGTAAAAATTGTCAAATAAAAATGAGGCTATATACAGGGGGTACCCTACCGGGTCAATGTGTGGGGTTACAGGTTAGCTAAGTTATTTTGTACATGTAGGTATGGGTAAAATGACTATGCATATGTGATAAACAGCGAGTAGCAGCAGGGTAAATAGTCTGGGTGGCCATTTGATTCATTGTTCAGCAGTCTTATAGTTTGGGGGTAGAAGCTTTTAAGAAGCCTTTTGGACTTTGACTTATAAGAATCTTTAGGGATGTCAATTTTGACCCCTACCCATGAGAATATTTTTTTTAATGTTAAACAAAATCTTTCTCTGAGAAATTGTACCAGTATAAAATATAATTAAGTATTTGAATTACGTATTTTATACAGTCATTATTGCTCATCTTTATCAAGGGTGTCAATCATTTCAGACCACACTTCATATTATAGGAGGTAAATGTAGTACGATTAGAGGATGACAATAGAAAGCAGCAACATTGGTGCTTAATTCTAAAGGGTAATTAAGAAAATGTCAAAGTATAAAAAGGCCACTACTCACGTCACTCAGTTCAGATTCCAAAAATGATTGAGTTTTGCATATATATTTCACATTTTCCTTACGCTGACAAAGACGTGAGTAATAATATGAAATAAATTGACTAAACAAGCCTTTTCATCTGTTCATTGTGTTATGATATCATGTCCATGTTGTTAGTATGTTTTATTTAACCTTTATTTAACCAGGAACAGACAGAAACCTGTTTTGGGAGGGGGACCTGCTATATGCTGCTTTATGAGCGTCAAAGTTGACATTGTCCTAAGAAACAAAATCCTTGAGAGACAGGGATCTTTGAGGGCACACATTACAAAATGTCTTCAGAACACTAATTTGGTCACCAGACCCTGTCATTTTGGGTGAAAACGCATTCTGGACACATATATAGTTATTGATAATGCTTATCAAGCACAGCCATAACCCATCACTTTGTGACCTTGGCTGCCCAGTAACATTTTACAATACATGAGGAGATGAGCATGTGGCCATGTGAATGTAGCATACTTTAAAAGACAACAGTAGATGGTGAGCCCCAATGACAATACAGCTTCATTTGAATAACACCACTGCCAGACAGTCAGCCTCTATGTAGGTCAATCCATTGTCCCCATGGTCACAAAGCACTATGGATGTTACCATCAATTATTCCTGAACGGGAGCATCCTGTTCCACACCAGTACTACAGCCAAACCATTAGGACTGGTCAAAAAGAAAATGGTACCATTGAACTCACTGACCGACTTGTCCAATTTGAAATCCATAGTTGGGTGGGTGTAAAGTTTCTAAAGGATTTAATAAGAATAAGATTTGTCAAACCATACACTTCCTCCCCTGTAAATTGGGGACTGATTCAGACCTAAAATGACAAGGACACAAGGTTGAGTGGACTCAGACCAATCAATGACATCAATTAACATCCAGGGAGAAAAGAAAATCAACACTAATGACGGACTTACTGGTCCGGATTTGAATATCCTAGCCCTGTTGACCTTATGTAGGCCCGCCCAATTGACCTGAGCCATTTTTAACATTTTTTTCCCCCTGCGCATTAACACACAAGCAAACCATGGGAGAAGTCATTAAATATGAATTACATGTGTCAAAACCATCACATAACATGTACAGAGTTTGAAAGATATGGTAATTATTTGGTGAGGAAAAAATGAACCTGTGTTTTCGTGTAGTAGAAGCACTCAGAAGCCGACGTTAGTATTCCCAAAAACGTAACATAGCAGGGTAGTTAGCTAACTTAGACTATCTAATAGTCATAAATCCATACAGAATTGATCCCTTTTCAATGAAATAATTGAAAGGGCATTGATGCTGGACAATGACAAAATACTAAATGTTTTAATGTAGATAACGTTAGGATATTTGCTATCTGTTGTGGCACAAAGCTAACTAGCTAACCCACCATGTTAAAAGTCTAATATTGCCGTCTCCAAAACGGAAAGGTGCCTCATGCAGTGTTAACTTCCAGTCAATTCAAAAATGTTTAAATAAATATAAAATTTAACAAAGCAAAAACTGGTTTCAAGAAATGTTTACTAATTATTTATTTTTTAAATAACAAAACTGAAATATTACATTTACATAACTATTCAGACGCTTTACTCAGTACTTTGTTGAAGCACATTTGGCAGTGATTACAGCATTGAGTCTTCTTGGGTATGACACTACAAGCTTGACACACCTGTATTTAAAAGGAGTTTCTCCCTTTCTTCTCTGAAGATCCTCTCAAGCTCTATCAGGTTGGATGGGGAGTGCTGCTGGGCAGCTATTTGCAGGTCTCTCCAGAGATGTTAGATTGGGTTCAAGTCCGGGCCACTCAAGGACATTCAGAGACTTATCCTGAAGCCACTACTGCATTGTCTTGACTGTGCTTATGGTCGTTGTCCTGTTGGAAGGTGAACCTTTGCCCCAGTCTGAGGTCCTGGAGCAGGTTTTCATCAAGGATCTCTGTACTTTGCCTCGATCCTGACAAGTCTCCCAGTCCATGCCGCTGAAAAACATCCCCACAGCATGATGCTGCCACCACTATACTTCACTGTAGGGATGGTGCCAGGTTTCCTCCAGTTGTGATGCTTGGCATCTCAATCTTGCTTCTTATGGTCTGAGATTCTTTAGGTACCTTTTGGCAAACTACAAGCGGGCTATCAGGTGGCTTCTATTGAGGATTGGCTTCTGTCTGGCCACTCCACCATAAAGGCTTCATTGGTAGAGTGCTGCAGAGATGGTTGTCCTTCTGGAAGATTCTCCCATCTCCACAGAGGAACTTTAAAGCTATGTCAGAGTGACCATCAGGTTCTTGGTCACCTCCCTGAACAAGGCCCTTCTCCCACGATTGCGCAGTTTGACCGGGCAGCCAGCTCTAGGAAGAGTCTTGGTGGTTCAAAACTTATTCTATTTAAGAATGATGGAGGCCAATGTGTTCTTGGGGACCTACAATGCCGCAGACATTTTTGGTACCCTTCCTCAGATCTGTACCTCGACACAATCCTGTCTCTGGGCTCTACGGACAATTCCTTCAACCTCAAGGCTTGGTTTTTGCTCTGACATGCACTATCAATTGTGGGATGTTATATAGACCGGTATGTGTCTTCGCAAATCATGTCCAATCAATTTAATTTACCACAGTTGTGGAAACATCAAGGATGGTCAGTGGAAACAGGACGCACCTGAGCTCAATTTGGAGTCTCATAGCAATGGGTCTGAATAGTATAAGCATTTTTTATTTTTTATATTTGCAAAACATTGTTTCGCTTTGTCAAAATGTTTATTTAATCCATTTTAGAATAAGGCTGTAATGTTACAAAATGTTGAAAAAGTCAAGGGGTCTGAATATTTTCCAAAGGTACTGTACACACACACACACACACACACACATAGATACTGTATACCTATGTGATCATTGCAGGTTAGCATAAAGTCACTAGGACCCCTTTTCTCAAATCCTCACCTTCAGGTCAGAAGTATTGCTGTACACAAACCTGGGATCCCAGGTAAATATAATCTCTGGCCAATGAATCAGTGACAAATCAATAAATTAACTACAGGGGAGTGAGAAAAACCTGCAGCACTGGAATGGGTGCTAGGAATCTATTTGAAATACAGGCAAGAGATCTCTAGGCAGACTCACCAGGAAGCACATGAAGTCCAGCGCAAGGACTGTGGGGACCCCTCCAAAGGGTAGGCCCTGAAGCACGGTGCTGCGGATACGGGCTGAGTAACAGTAGTCTTTGGACTCATTGTTGGCAGAGCAGTTCTCCTGGCCTGCAATGCAGGCCCGGACACCCCCCGGCCATATCCCCATGGTCACGATCAGGTGAAGACCCACAGGATCAGCACTGTGAGCAAGCTCACAGCCGCATCTTCCTGGAAACCTATCATGGAAGGAAGGAGGAAAAGGAGGGTGAAACCACCTATTTCAGATATCCAGATAAACCACTTATGGCAACGAAAAACACCTAAACATCATCACTTAGGGAGAGGAATTGTGCACTTTATATAGAAATCTCAAAACTCAGATCTTTGTAAATTACAGTTTCTAAAACTGAAACTTGTTGTGAAGGCAATTCAATAAATAGAGCAAGTGTTATGCCGCGAAGGACCATTTCACAAAGCAGAATAAGTGTTGGGGCACCTCACAGTAACAGAATGACACAGACTCAGATTTTTCACTTTACAAGTATGCCAAAACAAAAAAAACATTGATTGCAAAGTTTAAAAAACCATAGAACTCTATGCACAAGGACTACTTTTAACAATTTCCCCAGAATCTTTTTTTTACAAAAACACATTTACTCGAACAGGGCATATGTAAAGTTTGGTAACATAATGACAGTAAAATCTCAGTAAAATGTTTTTTGGTGTGACCACGTTTTCCAAAAAATCTTACAAATCCAAATCAAAGAGCGACAATCAAAAAAGCAAATTCTCCTTTTGAAAATGGCCAATGTGGCCATTGTGGTATTGATATGATATTCTAGTTTCAAAATGTACTACAAAGTGTAAATAGTATCATTTCAATCATGAAGTCAGTCTCGTCTAAAATGTTTTGAGAGTTCATCACGACTTACATGAGGGTTGGGTTTGGATTACAATTATGTCAACTAGAGGTTGACCGATTAATCGAAATGGACGATTTAATTAGGGCCGATTTCAAGTTTTCATAACAAATCGGTAATCTGCAATTTTGGACACAGATTATGGCCGATTACATTGCACTCCACGAGGAGACTGCGTGGCAGGCTGACTACCTGTTACCCGAGTGCAGCAAGGAGCCAAGGTAAGTTGCTAGCTAGAATTAAATGGATCTTAACATAAATCACTAGTTAACTACACATGGTTGATGATATTACTAGTTTATCTAGCTTGTCCTGCGTTGCATATAATTGATGCGGTGCCTGTCAATTTATCATTGAATCACAGCCTACTTTGCCAAATAGGTGATTTAGCAAGCGCATTCGCGAAAAAAGCAATGTCGTTGCACCAATGTGTACCTAATCATAAACATCAATGCCTTAAAATCAATACACAAGTATATATTTTTTTAAACCTGCATATTTAGTTAATATTGCCTGCTAACAAGAATTTCTTTTAACTTCTTATGGCTGCAGGGGCAGTATTGAGCTGCTTGGATGAAAGGTGCCCAGAGTAAACGGCCTGCTCCTCAGTCCCAGTTGCTAATATATGCATAGTAGTATTAGTATCGGATAGAAAACACTGAAGTTTCTAAAACTGTTTGAATGATGTCTGAGTATAACAGAACTCATATGGCAGGCAAAAACCTGAGAAGAAATGCAAACAGTTATTACAAACAGGAAGTGGGAAATCTGAGGTTGGTCGATTTTCAAACCAGCCCCTATTGAATACACAGTGGGATATTGGTTATGTTGCACTTCCTAAGGCTTCCACTAGATGTCGACCGTCTTTAGAAACTTGTTTGAGGATTCTACTGTGAAGTGGGGCCTCATAAGGGCTGTTTGAGCCAGGTGTCTGGCAGATTGCCACAGGCTCTGAGGCGCGGTCACGAGAGAGTTAGCTCTCGTTCCATTGCTTTTTTCTACAGACATAGGAATTCTTTGGTTGGAAAATTATTGAAGTTTAATGTTAAAAACATCCTAAATATTGATTCCATACATCGTTTGACATGTTTCTACAGACAGTAACGGAACTTTGTAAGTGAATATTTATAATGCTATTTATGACTAATGTTGACTACCCAATATGACGGATATCTTTTTGGCTGCTTTGTTGTCTGAAAGCTGTACTCAGATTATTGCATGGTTTGCTTTTTTCCGTAAAGTTTCTTTGAAATCTGACACGGCGGTTGCATTAAGGAGAAGTGTATCTATATTTCCATGTCTAACACTTGTGTTTTCATCGACATTTATATATATGAGTATTTCTGTAAAATGATGTGGCTCTCTGCAATATCACCGGATGTTTTTGGAACTAGTGAACATAACGTGCCAATGTAAAATGAGATTTTTGGATATAAATATGCACTTTATCGAACAAAACATATGTATTGTGTAACGTGAAGTCCTATGAGTGTCATCTGAAGAAGATAAAAGGTTAGTGATTAATTGTATCTCCATTTGTGCTTTTTGTGACTCCTCTCTTTGGCTGGAAAAAAAGGCTGAATTTTTCTGTGACTTGGCGGTGACCTAACAATCGTTAGTGGTGCTTTCGCTGTAAAGCCTATTTGAAATTGGACACTGGTGGGATTAACAACAAGATTACCTTTAAAATGGTATAAGATACATGTATGTTTGTGGAATTATAATTAAGATTTCTGTTTGAATTTGGCGCTCTGCACTTGCACTGGCTGTTGTCATATAAATGCAGCCCTAAGAAGTTTTTAACTAGGGAAATTGTGTCACTTCTCTTGGGTTCTGTGCAAGCAGAGTTGGGGTATATGCAGCAGTTTGGGCCACCTGGCTCGTTGCAAACTGTGTGAAGACCTTTTCTTCCTAACAAAGACCGGAATTAATTTGCCAGAATTGTACATAATTATGACATTACATTGAAGGTTGTGCAATGTAACAGCAATATTTAGACCTAGGGATGCCACCCGTTAGATAAAATAATGTAACGGTTCCGTATTTCGCTGAAAGAATAAGCATTTTGTTTTCAAAATGATAGTTTCCAGATTTGACCATATTAATGACGCAAGGCTCGTATTTCTGTGCGTTATTATATTATAATTAAGTGTATGATTTGATATTTGATAGAGCAGTCTGACTGAGCGGTGGTAGGCAGCAGCAGGCTCGTAAGAGTTCAAAACAGCACTTTCCCGCATTTGCTTCAAGCATTGTGCTGTTTATGACTTCAAGCCTATCAACTCCCGAGAATAGGCTGGCAATAATATAGTGCCTATAAGAACATCCAATAGTCAAAGGTTACTGAAATACAAATGGTATAGAGAGAAATAGTCCTAAAATTCCTATAATAACTACAACCTAAAACTTCTCAACTGGGAATATTGAAGACTGATGTTAAAAGGAACCACCAGCTGTTCTCATGTTTTGAGCAAGGAACTTAAAACGTTAGCTTCTTTACATGGCAAATATTGCACTTTTACTTTATTCTCCAACAATTTGTTTATGGATTATTTATTTGAGACTAAATAGATTGATGTATTATATTAAGTTAGAATAAGTGTTCATTCAGTATTGTTGTAATCGTCGTTATTACAAATACACACACACACACACACACACACACACACACACATACGTATATACACACACACAAATTGGTCAATTAATCTGCTTTTTTTGGTCCTCCAATAATTGGTATTGGCGTTAAAAATCATAAAAGGTCGACCTCTAATGTCAACATACATGCCCCCTTTTTGCCTATTAACATGTGGTGGCAACGCCAAGGGAGAATTGCCACTACTCTTGCTCAACTAAAAATGTAATCTGTCTAATCACAATTTAAGTCACTCAAAAAAAAGTTGAGTTGAATGCTCTTTGAGAGAAGTATTTCCCTTGCATTGAACACAAAACAACAAGCCGACTAGGGAAATGGATAAACTATTCTACTATGGGATAGTCTGTTTTTTCTATTAATTACATGTTTTGTTTGCAGAGGGAAAGTAAATGTAAACAGTCTTAGCATCTTCAAAGTGCACCTCTGCAGATATATATTTTCTGCAGATATATATTTTCATGTTCCATATTTTTGGGATGTTGCTTCAATCATTTTGAAACACTGGTGTGGTACAGAGATGAGGTAGTCATTAAAAAAATGTGTTAAACACAGTGCACACAGAGTGAATCCATGCAACTTCAGTCAATTTCTACACCTGAACTGATTTAGGCTTGCCATAGCAAAAGGGTTGAATACTTACTGACTCAAGACATTTCAGCTTTAAAATGTAATTTGTAAAAATGTCTAAAAACATAATTCCACTTTGACATTATAGTGTAGTGTGTCTTGGCCAGGTTCACAAAAACAAAATGGAATACATTTTAAATTCAGGCTTTAAAAACAAAACGTGGGGGGAAAAAAGGTAATGGGGTGTGAGTACTTTCTGAGGTCTACTTGTACTTGTTACTTCTGTGAACTTTCATTATCCTTCCTCCTCATGAAGGAGAGAAATTCGAAAAAAATCTTTACGATATGTGAGTTTTTGGAATTACAAGGCCTTTATCGAAATCCAGATAGCTGATGTTCTGAAAGAGCTGCAAAATCTGGACCCCTACAAAATCAGCCGGGCGAGACAATCTGGACCCTCTCTTTCTAAAATTATCTGCCGAAATTGTTGCAACCCCTATTACTAGCCTGTTCAAACTCTTTCGTATCGTCTGAGATTCCCAAAGATTGGAAAGCTGCCGCGGTCATTCCTCTCTTCAAAGGGGGTGACACTCTAGACTGCTACAAACCTATATCAGACTGCTACAGACCTATATAAACTGCTACAGACCTATATCTATCTTAACCTGTCTTTCTAAGGTCTTTGAAAGCCAAGTTAACAAACAGATTACTGACCATTTCGAATCCCACTATGCAATCTGGTTTCAGAGCTGGTCATGAGTGCACATCAGTCACACTCAAGGTTCTAAACGACATCATAACCGCCATCGATAAGAGACATTACTGTGCAGCCGTATTCATTCTTATTAGCAGACTCGACAGCCTTGGTTTCTCAAATGATTGCCTTGCCTGGTTTACCAACTACTTCTCTGATAGAGTTCAGTGTCACAAGGTGACAAACAGGTGAGATCATTCTACAGTGGTCCCTGCAGCGTAAGCTCAAACCGGTGTGATTAGAATGGTTATTTAGAACGTCTAGTTATGATTGACTAGCCACACTGGTTTTTCACAGAAACATTTTGCACAAACACAGGCCTTACAAAGTTATGTCCTGAATGTGACCCATTTATTTTTGGATGCAATGTGCAAACATTCACAGAAGTAGCGACAGCATGCACAATTATCAAAACTGGAAAATGTAGGCTACATTAGTCCTGAAGTAAGATTGAAGTAACACAAGCGGTCATATTTAGAGAGCTCTCAGCTGACAGAAACCACTATATGAATTAGCTAATAGCAATTACTATTTATAACTCATCACATCACAGGTGAACTCAACATTGATCTAATTAATTTCGTAAAACACTTTCGAGAAATCAAAAGTAATCGAACAATGGGTAGTTTGTGCGCGCCGCCATGTTTTTTTCCCCGCATCAACCAAAGAGGGGAAAGATGAGTTTGGTCTGTTTGCAGTATGCATGTTGAAGGGGGTGTGTCGTCTACGATCATTCACTTTCGGAAGTTTATTCGAAAGATGATTGCACCATTCCTTCACCTCATTATAACATCTTTGGTCTGACAGATGTTTACGTGACACCCAGAATGCATTGTATAATGTCAACAAACACTGTGCCACACATTGCTGGCAAATAGCTTAGCATTAGCTTACTATAATCAGTACAACCTTCAAAAAGTTATTTTACGGACACACACACACACACACACAAACACGTGTCCATTACAATCTATGCAATAATCGGAATGCATTATTTATCACCAGAACTTGAAAACATGTGAATAAAACTGTAAATACATTATGCTCCATAAATACATTATGCTCCATAAATACATGTATGCTAGAATAGAAACATGATATAAAGAAAGTAATAGGAACGCACACATGTCCAAAGTTATTATTTGTAAGGAAAACAATGTAAGCGCCAGCCAGAAAATGTGCCAGTTCGTGCAAGACTGCGCAAATGTCAGCATACTTGATGTGCAGGAAAAATGGGGGAAGGGCTCTCCTCGAAGAGGGAAGTTTGTCCAGCTCAGTTAAGCCTCAAATATAAATTGTCCGCAACAGTGAAATGGGCTACTTCTATGTGAACGAATGAGGAGGTGGAACACGCCTTGATTCAAAAATGTTGTTAGAAAATAATTTGACATTGACAAGTTGAAACATAGCCTATAGATAATTAGGAGGCAGTGCGTGTTAACTGTTCTGTTGCGTAAATCACATTTTGGAACAGTGAGTGCATTCTGACACCATGTGCATGAAACAACTTACAATCGGGGCGACTGTTAGAGATATTTGGAACTCACATGTGAAAAGATTAATTAAGACCTATACACCCAGGTTTTTTATTTAACTTGGCAAGTCAGTTAAGAACAAATTCTTATTTTCAATGACGGCCTAGGAACAGTGGGTTAACTGCCTGTTCAGGGGCAGAACGACAGATTTGTACCTTGTCAGCTTGGGGATTTGAACTTGCAGCCTTTCGGTTACTAGTCCAACGCTCTAACCACTAGGCTACCCTGCAGCACCTGGCGAGGGAAGTTCCTAACCAATCAGTGACCTCATTGAGCAATCAAGTACAAGGGAGGAGCGAAAACCCGCAGACACTTGGCCCTCCATGGAATGAGTTTGACACGTGCTCTAACCATTGTCCTCGACCTTTTGTCCGTTTCCAAGAACTCCAAGGTAACCTCACATCTGTAATTATGAAGTATTTTGAAAGGCTGGTCATGACACACATCAACACCATCATCCCAGACACCCTGGACCCACTCAAATTTGCATACCGTCCAAACCGATCCACAGATGACGCAATCCCAACTGCACTTCACAATGCCCCCTTGCACCTGGACAAGAGGGGAAATAACTAAGAATGCTATGCATAGACTACAGCTCAGCGTTCAACACCAAACTCATCACCAAGCTGGGGATCTTGGGACTGAACACCCTATGTAACTAGATCCTGGACTTCCTGATGGGACGGGCCCAGGTGGTGAAGGTAGGTAACACCACCACGCTGAGGCTCAATATGGGGGCCTCGTCAGGGGTGTGTGCTTAACCCCCTCCTGTACTCCCTGTTCACCTACGACTGTGGCCACACACAACTCCAACACCATCGATCACGACGTGGTAGAACTGATCACTGACAGCAATGAGACAGCCTACAGGATGGAGGTCAGAGACTTGTCGTGTGGTGCCATGACAACAACCTCTCCCTCAACGTCAGTAAGACCAACGAGCTGATCATGGACTACAGTAGAAAGAGGGTAAACTTACCTCAAAAAGCACTAATCGCTCCACACTACACACATTCACATAAACTACATTTGCACATACACATGCATACCAACAACACAAAACACACACATTTTTTATAATCATATCTATCCTGATGCCTAGCCACTTTACCCTGCCTTCATGTACATATCTACCTCATTCCCCTGCACATTGATGAATGTATTTTTACTTTGAATCAGTAAAAGGCACATGACAGCCCGCTTGGAGTTTGCCAAAAGGCACCTAAAGGACTCTCAGACCATGAGAAACAAGATTCTCTGGTCTGAATGCCCAGCGTCACGTTCGAATGCCAAGCGTCACGTCTGGAGGAAACTGTGAGGATGTTTTTCAGTGGCAGGGACTGGGAGACTAGTCAGGATTGAGGCAAAGATGAACTGAGCAAAGTACAGAGGGATCCTTCATGAAAACCTGCTCTAGTGTGCTCAGGACCTCCGACTAGGGCAAAGGTTCACCTTCCAACAGGACAACGACCCTAAGCACACAGCAAAGACATAGCAGGAGTGGATTCAGGACAAGTCTCTGAATGTCCTTGAGTGGCCCAGCCAGAGCTCGGACATGAACCTGAGCTAACCTCTCTGGAGAGACCTTAAAATAGACTTGCAGCGACGCTCCCCATGCAACCTGACAGAGCTTGAGAGCATCTGCAGAGAAGAATGGGAGAAACTCCCCAAATACAGGTGTGCCAAACTTGTAGAGTCATACCCAAGAAGACGACACTGTAATCACTGCCAAAGGTGCTTCAACAAATTACTCAGTAAAGGGTCTGAATACTTACGTAAATGTAATATTATTATTTTTTTATTTTTTTTATACATTTACAAAAAAAACTCTAAAAACCTGTTTTTGCTTTGTCATTATGTGGTAGTGTGTGTCGATTGGAGGAAGAACAAAACTGGAAAAAGTCAAGGGTCGGAATATTTTCCGAATGCACTGTATATTATGGACATTTTCTGAAATTACAATGATAAAAATCTAAAATAAATCCTGTGTAGCACCTTTAAGTCTACTCACATTGTATTCGGCACATGTGCCAAATACAATTTGATTTGATTAAAATTTGACATCTAATCCCACAGATAGTGCTAATTTGCACAAAATAATTATGACAAGAACAAAAAATAAAAACACCCTTATACTCAAAGATTGTCCATGTAAAAACTATGCATTATTATCTAAAGGCATAGTTGAACAAGCTATCTGTAGTGGGGTCTAAAATAGCTCAATAGTGTTTATGTTTTTAAATAGTTGAAATCATTGGTGCCTGCTATGTGATGCTTCCCTGAAGAACGTCACCACATTACTTCAGCCATATTATTCAGTCATTAGTTTTGTTGACACCCTGCACTAACATGAGTTTCGATATCTAATCAATATGATCCAATCTCTACACATTGTATTGTGGTGAAATGTGTCTCTTTGTGACCAGATCAGCTGGTGTCTCCCTGTATGCAAATCATTTGACAGATTTTGCTACTGGTCAGATTTTAGAGACCAGTATAATGATGATTAAAATGGTTTGATCTAGATCAGTTTACACTTGATTGATATCCAGGCACCGTGTGACCGACTACCTCCGGATGTGGTCAGGGAGATCTGATCACAATCATATCCCAATGTGTCTTTTAAATCGTCGAAATCGGTCTAAAGATGTCACAATCAGAATGTGGGCAAGATCTGGACAAAGGGCTCATGATAGTTATAAACAGAACTATTGATTCATACATTGTCTGAGTAGTAATACAGTGTAACCTGTTTCAGAGTTCCTAGCACTTGTACAGTCATGCCCTAGATTGACTGGGCGATAAACGAATACAGGTTGGATCAGTATGAACTGTGCAATCGGTCTTGATGTTGTTGAGGGATAAGATTAAAAGGCTTTGGCCTATTTGCGTTCCCCGAAAGATGGCATGTCTGCTTGCTTCAGAGTTCTCAGCTTAGAAAGGAGTTTTGAGTTTTGCAGCTGCCACTCCCCAGGGCGAGCATTGACTATTGCCTCAGCCTTACTACTCGGTGACGGCATTCCCTTCATGGATACGGTGAGGTGTTCCCAACCTATTTTTCACACCTAAAATCGTCCCACTTTCTCTTATCAAAAGAGAATGGAATGCTTTTTTCACTTTTCGCTTGTGTGTCCGATCAGAGTAGAGAAGCAAAAAAAAGAGAGAGAAAATGAGCCAAGATAGTGATGAGTGTGAAGTTCTGGCAGCTGAATTCTAGCTGATCAACAGGAATTCTATGCAAAGATCTTACCGACAACATTGAACTTCCCAACGACTAAATAAGGATGTGGACTCAATAGGGAAAATCTGACAGAAAATATATGTTGTTGTACCTCCTACGAAGCCTTGATAATGATCATTGTGATTCGTCTGTGGTGATTGAAGAACACGGCTCAGAAACACTTAATACCTTAGCCTACTACCTCCTTATCTTATCAACAAACAAAAAATTGCGGGGTTGTGAAGTGTTATATAAATGTTTTCAACTTCAAAAGTAACAAAAGTAACCACAGGTTCAGTTGTGGGTGTGCCATTGTGGCGACCTTAGTACAAAACCTAGTAACTTGACTGGTTTGAGCCTCTTCGCATTGACTAAGGCGTCTGACCGACAGTTGCAAAGACCCATGACTGAGTTCCAGTCAGGCTATTCCCAAATTAGCTGCATTGTTGTCAGAAGTTGAATGCTTCTGACACCAATTCTTTCCAAAGTAAGGGGTATTTTAAGTAGAAAGTAACTTGTAACTTGTACAACTAAGTACAAAGTAGGAACCTCGCCATGAGGTTTGAGCCTCTTGGGGTAATGACTAAGGTGCTGGACTGAGTCACAGAGACATGGGTTCAATTCTAGATCAGGCTACCCCCCCAAATTCACATCTACATGTTACCATTGAATCCTAGTAGAGGAAAGAGGGGCATTGTTCTTTTTAAACCCAGATGCACTGCAGTCAACAGCACAACTAAGGCCAGGTACACAGCTTTGTTTCATACAGGGCTCTTTTACTAGTCTTGGTATGAAAAAGTGTCCTTTTTCTGTTTGACATGGCTTCATAGCTGTATCTGAACATAGTGTTATGCAGCCATCTAACCATCCTGATGAAAAGCCCATGTCTTATAAGTACAAATGTGATTACTTTCCATTGCCATAAGACCTCATGAGAGGATAGTCAGAAGGGCTTAATGAAATAAAAATCCACCCTTCCGTTGCCAAAAATACTGTAAGGTACTCAGATTATTAATATAAGTGTGTGTGTAGTGAACAAAGGCATATATATATATTATTATTGAGAAAGGACAATTCTCCTACAAGATCAATTCCATGTCAGTATAAGAGTTACACCCAGAGTGGAAAAACTTTGGGGCCAACTCATGAGCTGCAATTAAGTGCGCATAAAATACAAATCTAAAATGATCCATCTGATTAAATTTCCTTGGTCTGCAGGGAGGAATCATGCTACAATCACGGGTTTTTAATAAAGTCAGACACTGTGAGTGAGTGAGTGAGATACAGCTGGGATATATAATGTGTGCGGTGTCTTTAAGGAAAGATAATGAGCGCCGCCCTCTCTCTCGCTCATAAGAATGAAGAAGAGCTAGAGAGGGGGCGGGGCTTAAGCTGAATTTAAACACAATTTAGTCGGGACAACAAAAGCGTCAACTTATGACAACTCGGCACTTGTCCCACATGGGCCGACAGGAAATTTGTAAAAATAAAACCTACCCCGGCCAAACCAAACGACGCTGGGGAAATTGTGCGCGGACTCTCCATCACAGCCAGGTGTGATTCAGCCTGGATTCGAACCAGGGACTGTAGTGTCGCCTCTTGCACTGAGATGCAGTGCCTTAGATCACTGCGCCACTCGCGAGCCTTCAACATATCTTCCTTCAGTCCCAAGTTTGTTCTCTTATTTCTGTATTTGATGTGAACTTCCGTAATTCAGGGCTCCTCTGTAAAATAGACTTTGGTCTCAGTCAACATTCAGGGCCATATGGATTACCAGCACGTGTACTGCGAGCATAAGCTGACCAACTGGCAAGTGTCTTCACTGACATTTTCAACCTCTCCCTGTCCGAGTCTGTAATACCAACATGTTTTAAGCAAACCACCAGTCCCTGTGCCATGAACACCAAGGTAACCTGCCTAAATTAACCGTAGCACCTACTGCTTTGAAAGGCAGGCCATGGCGCACATTACCATTACCCCAGAAACAATCCAATTTGCATACCGCTCTAACAGGTCCTGCAATCTCGATTGCATTCCACACTGCCCTTTCTAACCTGGACAAAAGGAACACCAATGTGAGAATGCTATTCATTGACTACAGCTCAGCGTTCAACATTATAGTGCCCTCAAAGCTCATCACTAAGCTATGGACCCTGGGACTAAACAACTCCCTCTGCAAATGGATCCTGGACTTCCTGACGGGCCAACCCACAGGTGGTAAGGGTAGGTAACAACAAATCCGCCATGCTGATCCTCAACACAGGGGCCCCTCAGGCATGCGTGCTCAGTCCCCTACTGTACTCCCTGTTCACCCACAACTGCATGGCCCGGCACGACTCCAACACCATCATTAAGTTTGCCGATGACACAACAGTGGTATGCCAGATCACCGACAACGACGAGACAGCCTATAGGTAGGTCAGAGACCTGGCCGTGTGGTGCCAGGACAACAACCTCTCCCTCAACGTGATCAAGACAAAGGAGATGATTGTGGACTACAGGAAAAGGAGGACCGAGCACACCTCCATTCTCATCGACAGTGCTGTAGTGGAGCAGGTTGAGAGCTTCAAGTTCCTTGGTGTCCACATCAACAAACTAACATGGTCCAAGCACACCAAGACAGTCCTGAAGAGGGCACGACAAAACCTATTCCCCCTCGGGAGACTGAAAAGATTTGGCATGGGTCTTCAGATCCTCAAAATGTTCTACAGCTACACCATCGAAAGCATCCTGACGGGTTGCATCACTGCCTGGTATGGCAAATGCTTGGCCTCCGACCGCAAGGCACTACAGAAGGTTGTGCATATGGCCCAGTACATCACTGGGGCCAAGCTTCCTGCCATACAGGACCGCTATACCAGGCGGTGTCAGAGGAAGGCCCTAAAAATTGTCAAAGACTCCAGCC
The DNA here is from genome assembly GCF_036934945.1 of Oncorhynchus masou masou. NCBI lineage: Eukaryota > Metazoa > Chordata > Actinopteri > Salmoniformes > Salmonidae > Oncorhynchus > Oncorhynchus masou. Next base: position 34,037,785 of record NC_088216.1, on the reverse strand, counting down.
ACCCCACATAGACTGTTCTCTCTGCGACAGCACGGCAGGCGGTACCGGAGTGCCAAGTCTAGGACCAAGAGGCTTCTAAACAGCTTCTACCCCAAAGCCATAAGACTCCTGAACATCTAATCAAATGGCTACCAAGACTATTTGCATTGCCCATCCCGTCTTTTACGCTGCTGCTACTCTGTTATTATCTATGCATAATCTCTTTAATAACTCTACCTATATGTACATATTACCTCAATTACCTCGACTAACCGGTGCCCCCGCACATTGACTCTGTATCGGTACCCCCCTGTATATAGTCTCGCTATTGTTATTTTACTGCTGCTCTTTAATTACTTGTTCCTTTTATTTCTTATTCATATTTCTGACACTGCATTGTTGGTTAGGGGCTTGTAAGTAAGCATTTCACTGTACGGTCTACACCTGTTGTATTCGGCGCATGTGACTAACATTTGATTTGAGTAGGACTCCCTGATAAAATAAAAATTTGATAAAATAAATACATTGGTCCAAGTTATGGTCACCTGCGGCGTGCACAAATGCAGCAAAAACATTCTGGGTAAAAATGCATCTGACTCGAGGCCAGACTGCCCAAACTCTTATTCACACAAGTGACTATTTTTCTTAAATCATCCCACTCTGTTTTAATATGAATGGACCTTTCGTCTGTGTCACTGCAGACCAGCGAAATCCCTGTTACCCACAGGGCTTTGCTTTCCCTCTGCACCTCAACGCACTCTCCCTCCCTCTTTCTTTCACTCCCCAATACAACACCCTCACAGATGTAACAATGAACACTCAATGGGCTGCCAGGGTGCAGTGGAAACGTGACTCATGGTGGAGGACATGGAAAGCCCTCCGCACTTCCTGACATGGAAACCCCTCAGCCCATCCCAACATTGTCACCCCCCTCCCCCCATCCGGACTGTGTGAGAACAAAGTTCTGTAAACTAAAGAATTATCCTAGTCCATTCATATAGGGAAGCTTCAGATACCATTCAAACCATTTCTGCTTGATTTAACTGCCAAGCAGAAAATATTATGCAATAAAATAGCCTACCGGGATAGACTTTATACAACAATAATTTTATTGAGTCAAAAGGCAAGACGTGGCAGAATACCATAAGTCTATAAGTCTATTTCTTACACATCTAGTCCACAGTGAAACTCTTAACGTCTAATTTGGGCACATAAGTTACATAATATTATGATTGTGGATAAATACACAGAACCAAAATATAAAACGCAGTATGTAAAGTTTTGGTCCCATGTTTCCTGAGCTGAAATAAAAGATCCCAGAAATGTTTCACACACACACACACACACAAAACACATTTCACAAAAATTGTGTGCATACATTTTTTTTACATTCCTATCAGTGAGCATTTCTCCTTCGCCAAGATAATCCATCCACCTGACAGGTGTGGCATATCAAAAAGCTGATTAACATCATGATCATTACACAAGCGCACCTTGTGCTGGAGACAATAAAATGCCACTACAAATGTGCAGTTGTGTCACACAATACAATGCCACAGGCATCTCATGATGAGGGAGCGTGCAATTGGCATGCTGACTACAGGAATGTCTACCAGAGCTGTTGACAGAATTAAAATGTTAACTCCTCTACCATAAGCCACCTCCTATGTCATCTAAGAGAATTTGGCAATACGTCCAAGCAGCCTACATGTATGGCGTTGTTTGGACGAGCGGTTTGCTGTTGTCAAAGTTACGTATGGCCAGGCAGAAGTTACGGACAACGAACACAATTGCATTTTATTGATGGCAATTTGAATGCACAGAGATACCGTGAAGAGATCCCGAGACCCATTGTCGTGCCATTCATCCTCCGTCTTCACCTCACGTTTCAGCATGATAATGCATGGCACCATGTCGCAAGGATCTGTACACAATTGCTGGAAGCTGAAAATGTCCCAGTTCTTCCATGGACTGCACACTCACCAGACATGTCACCCATTGAGCAAGTTTGCAATGCTCTATATCGACATGTACGACAGCATGTTCCAGTTCCCGCCAATATCCAGCAACTTCGCACAGCCATTGAAAAGAAGTGAAACAGTCCACGGGCCACAATCAGCAGCCTGATAATCTCTATGCGAAGGATATGTGGTCACCCTGGATCTATGACCGGTTCTCTGATCCACGCCTCTATCTTTTAATTAAAAAATAATAATCTTTATTCCCAGTCATGTGAAAATCAATAGATTAGGGGCTAATGAATTTATTTCAATTGACTGATTTCCTTATATGAACTGTAACTCAAAATATTTGAAACCAAATGTTGCATTTATATTTTTGTTCAGTAATAGTATGGTGTAAACAACTGTCCAGTGATTCAGTCACCTAAAACAAATCATCACTTTCCTCCACCACAACAGCAGACCTGAAGAAATTTGCAGGAACTCACCAAGAAATACTCAGTTGTTTTGGAATTGCCAGTAGCATGGAGCATAAACAATATTGAGCGATAACCAACAGATTAATTATCTATTTACGGATATATAAATAATAATTTACTTCTCTAGCCCATTTAGACAGCAAGTAAATATGAAATATATAGAAGGGCATCACATGGATAGCAAGTCGTAAATTCCGTGTCATTGCTGACAACTATGTTCCTATTATTAACACAGGCCTGGTGCCTTGCGCCATGGCAAACTGTCAGGGTACAGCAGCGAAATACAAACCCCATTATTCACCAACATCCAAGGTTAGTTAGTGCGTGTGTCCTGCATCACAACCCATATGTCTAGGTTTGTGTGTTTCTGTGAGTGAGTTTTGTCCCATCCTTCACTGACACACTGCCAGGTTCAGCACCAATTTCTGAAGGACTGGCTGCTAGTGCTAACCCTCGGCCTACAGACACAAATACTATTGATCGCCATACTTTCAACTGGAACATCTTGTCATCTTACCTCACCATACTCCACTGTGGTCGCAAACATATTAAATATTCAAGAGTGAAAGTCCCTTGTCTACATGCCATTGTTTATTAAACAAAAAGCAAGAAACCAACACTTCAATCATGGCTCATTATAGTTATCAAACGATCCATCACTTCAATTTGGGGATGGTCGAAAACACAAACAATGTAAATAGATACATTACTTCACATAAAACATTTGTGCATATTGAGCCATGTTCAATGAGCTGGGTTGCACCTGAGAAGTCTGTGCTGAACTTGTCCAAAGACAAGAGCGCCAATCGATCTTTCTGCTCCATAACAGAGCCAACAGCTACAAAGATCAAATTTAATGTGAAATGGAAATAAGGCAGAACAATTATGATTTTTCAACGCAGATACCAATTATTGGAGGACCAAAAAAAGCCAAAACCGATTAATTGGACGAGATTAGCCAGATACAGTGCCTTGCGAAAGTATTCGGCCCCCTTGAACTTTGCGACCTTTTGCCACATTTCAGGCTTCAAACATAAAGATATAAAACTGTATTTTTTTGTGAAGAATCAACAACAAGTGGGACACAATCATGAAGTGGAACGACATTTATTGGATATTTCAAACTTTTTTAACAAATCAAAAACTGAAAAATTGGGCGTACAAAATTATTCAACCCCTTTACTTTCAGTGCAGCAAACTCGCTCCAGAAGTTCAGTGAGGATCTCTGAATGATCCAATGTTGACCTAAATGACTAATGATGATAAATACAATCCACCTGTGTGTAATCAAGTCTCCGTATAAATGCACCTGCACTGTGATAGTCTCAGAGGTCCGTTAAAAGCGCAGAGAGCATCATGAAGAACAAGGAACACACCAGGCAGGAATGAGATACTGTTGTGAAGAAGTTTAAAGCCGGATTTGGATACAAAAAGATTTCCCAAGCTTTAAACATCCCAAGGAGCACTGTGCAAGCGATAATATTGAAATGGAGTATCAGACCACTGCAAATCTACCAAGACCTGGCCGTCCCTCTAAACTTTCAGCTCATACAAGGAGAAGACTGATCAGAGATGCAGCCAAGAGGCCCATGATCGCTCTGGATGAACTGCAGAGATCTACAGCTGAGGTGGGAGACTATGTCCATAGGACAACAATCAGTCGTATATTGCAGAAATCTGGCCTTTATGGTAGAGTGGCAAGAAGAAAGCCATTTCTTAAAGATATCCATAAAAAGTGTTGTTTAAAGTTTGCCACAAGCCACCTGGGAGACACACCAAACATGTGGAAGAAGGTGCTCTGGTCAGATGAAACCAAAATTGAACTTTTTGGCAACAATGCAAAACGTTATGTTTGGCGTAAAAGCAACACAGCACATAACCCTGAACACACCATCCCCACTGTCAAACATGGTGGTGGCAGCATCATGGTTTGGGCCTTCTTTTCTTCAGCAGGGACAGGGAAGATTGATGGGAAGATGGATGGAGCCAAATACAGGACCATTCTGGAAGAAAACCTGATGGAGTCTGCAAAAGACCTGAGACTGGGACGGAGATTTGTCTTCCAACAAGACAATGATCCAAAACATAAAGCAAAATCTACAATGGAATGGTTCAAAAATAAACATATCCAGGTGTTAGAATGGCCAAGTCAAAGTCCAGACCTGAATCCAATCGAGAATCTGTGGAAAGAACTGAAAACTGCTGTTCACAAATGCTCTCCATACAACCTCACTGAGCTCGAGCTGTTTTGCAAGGAGGAATGGGAAAAAATTTCAGTCTCTCGATGTGCAAAACTGATAGACATACCCCAAGCAACTTACAGCTGTAATCGCAGCAAAAGGTGGCGCTACAAAGTATTAACTTAAGGGGGCTGAATAATTTTGCACGCCCAATTTTTCAGTTTGATTTGTTAAAAAAGTTTGAAATATCCAATAAACGTCGTTCCACTTCATGATTGTGTCCCACTTGTTGTTGATTCTTCACAAAAAAATACAGTTTTATATCTTTATGTTTGAAGCCTGAAATGTGGCAAAAGGTCGCAAAGTTCAAGGGGGCCGAATACTTTCGCAAGGCACTGTACCCTGACGCGAATGTGCTTTTGTTAAATCATCACCCATTTGGCGAAGTAGGCTGTGATTTGATGATAAATTAACAGGCACCACATTGAATAAAGTCAACGCAGGACAAGCTAGTAATATCATCAACCATGTGTAGTTAACTATTATGTTAAGATTGTTTTTTATAAGATAAGTTTAATACTAGTTGGCAACTTACCTTGTCTCCTTGCTGCACTCGCGTAACAGGTAGCCAGCCTGCCACGGAGTTTCCTCGTGGATTACAATGTAATCGCCCATAATCGGCATCCAAAAATAAAGATTACCGATTTTTATGAAAACCTGAAAATCGTCCCTAATTAAAAATTGAACGTTAGCATTTAGTCTGGTCAACAGAGCGCATGAGGTTCTTATGACCAACCTGCCTCTGACCAGTGTTTGGTTTGTGGGTAAGGGGGTGGGGGGGGTTATGCTGTCAACAACACTGCAATGGAACAGGACACATAACACTGCATCAAACAGCAGTAGACTTCACATCATAACAAATTACAATCATAACCATTTATGAATACTAGAATCCACTATACTCCCTCCATATAAAATATACTTTATTTTTGAATGCATAATTTTGAATTCTAGAAGTACTTTGTATCTATTTGTTTAGGCCAAAACAAGCACTCTATTCCAGTGGTATGTATACAAGCCAATTCGTTTTACAATCATAGCAATTTCTCAAAGGGAAACTGATGTGGATCGTCATATAGCAGGCTGCTCATGATCACATATCTGCACCGAACATGTTCTTCTGCGAGAGTGAGATTATCTGCTCCAAACAGATAGCAAGTGTGCAACAAGGGGAAAAAGAGCAGAGAGAGGCGAAAAAAATGTCTAGGTAGCCTATAAGAACGCACCCGCTTAACATGAGTGCAGTGCTTATCAACAAACACAGAAATATCTCGTAGAAGTCCCATGACTGTCCATGTATTTGTTACCACTTACATAGCCTGTTTGTACATTGGTCGTATGTATCCGTATCGTAAACCTGAGTTAAAGACTAGATTATAAATATACATTCTGCCCTAGGAACGGGGCGGCAGGGTAGCCTAGTGGTTAGAGCGTTGGACTAGTAACCGAAAGGTTGCAAGTTCATTTCCCCGAGCTGACAAGGTACAAATCTGTCGTTCTGCCCCTGAACAGGCAGTCAACCCACTGTTCCTAGGCCGTCATTGAAAATAAGAATTTGTTCTTAACTGACTTAAAGGTTAAAGGTTAAAAAAAAAACACAAGGTAAAGCTGACCCAGCCTAATCAATGGGAAGGACATGCTGTAGTGAAGTTGAACAAGTGCTGTGTTATGACTCTGCACCTCTCTCTCTCTCGGACACAGAATTCTTATCTTCTCTCATTAGCTGCAGTAGATTGGGTCCCATGCAGGAGCTCTCTCACTGAATTTCAAACACTGTGTCCATTACACAGACCCAAGGTAACCAGTAAATGTACTTGAAAGGTAGATACAGAGAGAGAAAACAGGAGATAGTGAGAGAAGAGAAAATGAGACAGAATGAGAGAGTGAAAGAATGACTGACTAAATATATTAAAATGTAAAATATTAGAATCACCCCACATAAAAACAAAAGATAATGACTCTCTCTCCAATACTTCCATGTCAGAAAACACAGAGCCATTGGAAATATGGATTGGGTGGTATCCAAATTAGTAGCCTTCTGAAAATCATACCTTTAAAATAATTGGAAATCGGTATGGTATTGGAAATCCCGGCGTATTTCAAAATACCCTGGGACATTGTAATGCACGTATCAAATTCATTCCATGGAGGGCCGAGTGTCTGAGGGTTATCACACCACCCTTGTACTTGATTGGTGAATTAAGGTCACGAATTAGTAAGGAACTTCCCTCTTGTTGTCTAGGTCTGAATTGAAAAAAACACTGCAGACACTTGGCCCTCCGTGGAATGAGTTTGACACCCCTGATCTAATGGGAAGGGACTTTATCTAGATTGAAGAGTTGCATGCACTCCCCAAAAGACAATGGGGTAAATGGATGATGATCAACATATCGGTGTTGGCTACAGACTACAAAATATAGAATCTAGTTATCATTTTGACAGAAAAGCTATGGACAGCAAACCATTTCAATACCTTATTATTTTGTAAGGAGGTCCTCAAATTTAACTGATTAACACATTTTTCATGAAAAAAAAGACAGTATATATATATATATATATATATTTTTTTTTTTACACACCTGGGATATGACAATAAAGTCAGACTTATTTCCAAATCATCCCAACTCCATGAAACTTGACTCAACCATGAAGATCATAAAAATGTGCGTGTCTGTGGCAGACTCTGCAAGAGACTTTCACACCTCTATCAATAGTGGTTGTGCAGAATTCTAGTGGGTACATGCACATGCTGAAAGTCTCCACAGAAAATTAAGGTTGCATTATTGTGTTACCATCTGGGTTTGAACCCAGGTTGTCTGCATGCCATTAGCATTACCTCTTATACAATAGTTAGTGCAGCAGGAACCTAACCCATGACCCTGGCATTGGAATTGCCCGCGCTAAAGGCATCTATAATCGGTCCGTTAATACAAGGCCCAGTGCACTGCTTTTCAGATTATTATTATTTTTTTTAAATGTATTTGAACGTTTACAGCATTTGTAATTGGAGTCTGATAATTATCGGTACAAAACAGTTATTCTGATAATACTTGAGGAATATAAAAAGTACTTGCTTGATATAAGTTTTCCAGATTCTTGAAATACTTTGCAAATGCAACTTATGTGAAAACAGAAATCGTCTATTCATTCCTTTTCCATTTTAGTAGGCACTCTTATCCAGAGCAAATTACAGTAGTGAGTTTACATTTACATACTGGTCCCCCCGTAGAAATTGAACCCACAACCCTAGCATTACAAGCGCCATGCTCTACCAACTGAGCCACATCACATACCACCTGATGTCTCAATGTACTCAAACACTGTATTGGTCATTGTTTTTCTTCATGGTGATGGAAAGCCTACAGGTACAAACCTAGATGACCAGCCTATATACAACACAGTAATGTTAATTTACATTAAGTGGTTTGTAAGGATGGTATATTAATACTGAACAAAAAGTATTTCATATTTAAGAAAAATATTTTATTTGATGTGGATGTCATGTCTTTGCACCTTTTGATGTACATTTTTTGAGGACAGGATTTTGTTCTTTATGGATTCCATTAGAATGACAACAGCAGAGAAAGGGACAGAGCAAAAACTCTTACAATTCCAACTATTGAATCCTGCATTAATTAGAAAACTACCTTTTTGTCAACGCAAAGATGCTTTAAAAAATAAATGAAGTAAAAATTGGCTTGCACAACCGACATCTATAACGGTCTGCTGGCCCAGACGGCATCTCTAGCCACGTCCTCAAAGCATGTGCAGACCAGCTGGCTGGTGTGTTTACGGACACATTCAATCGCTCCCTATCCCAATCTGTTGTCCCCCACATGCTTTAAGATGGCTACCATTGTTCCTGTACATAAGAAGGCAAACTTAACTAAATGACTGCCGCCTCGTAGCACTCACTTCTGTCATCATGAAGTGCTTTGAGAGACTTGTCAAGGATCATATCACCTCCACCTTACCGGCCACTCCAGACCCACTTCAGTTTGCATACCACCCCAACAGGTCCACAGACGACGCAATCGCCATCAAACTGCTCTATCCCATCTGGACAAAGGGAATACCTATGTAAGAATGCTGTTCATTGACTACAGCTCAGAATTCAACACCACAGTACCCTCCAAGCTCATCATCAAGCTGGAGACCCTGGGTCTCGACCACGCCCTGTGCAATTGGGTCCTGGGCTTTCTGACGGGCTGCCACCAGGTGGTGAAGGTAGGAAACAACATCTCCACTTCGCTGACCCTCAACACTGGGGCCCCAGAAGGGTGCATGCCAGCCCTCTCTTGTGCTCCCTGTTCACCCACGACTGCGTGGCCATGCACGCCTCCAACTCAATCATCAAGTTTGCAGACGACACAACAGTAGTGGGCTTGTTTACCAACAACGACGAGACAGCCTACAGGGAGGAGGTGAGGGCACTCAGAGTGTGGTGTCAGGAAAACAACCTCTCACACAACATCAACAAAACAAAGATGATCGTGGACTTCAGGAAACAGCAGAGGGAGCACCCCCCTATCCACATTGAAGGGACAGCAGTGGAGAAGGTAGAAAGTTCTAAGTTCCTTGGCGTACACATCAGACAAACTGAAAAGGTCCACCCACACAGACACTGTGGTGAAGAAGGCGCAACAGTGCCTCTTCAACCTCAGGAGGCTGAAGAAATTTGGCTCGTCACCCAAAACCCTGACAAACTTTTACAGATGAACAATCGACATCCTGTCGGGCTGTATCACAGCCTGGTACGGCAACTGCCCTGCCCTCAACCGCAAGGCTCTCCAGAGGGTGGTGCTGTCTGCACAATGCATCACCAGGGGCAAACTACCTGCCCTCCGTGACACCTACAGCACCTGACCCAATGTCACAGGAAGGCCAAAAAGATCATCAAGGGCATCAACCACCCGAGCCACTGCCAGTTCACACCTCTACCATCCAGAAGGCGGGACCAGTACTGGTACATCAAAGCTGGGACTGAGAGACTGAAAAACAGCTCTCTCTCTCTCTCTCTCTCTAAATGCCATCAGACTGCTAAACAGCAATCACTAACTCAGAGGCTGCTGCCTACATTGAGACCCAACCACTTTCCAAAAATGGCTCACTAGTCACTTTATACAACGCACTCTAAATAATGCCACTTTAATAATGTTTACATATCTTCCATGTATATACTGTATTTTATACCATCTATTGCACCTTGCTTATGCTGCTCGGCCATCGCTCATCCATATATTTATATGTACATATTCTCATTCACCCCTTCAGATGTGTGTATTAGGTAGTTGTTGGGGAATTGTTAGATTACTTGTTATATATTATTACTGCACTATCAGAACTAGAAGCACAAGCATTTTGCTACACTCGCATTAACATTTTCTAACCATGTCTATGTGACAAATACAAATCAATTTGATTAGTAAAGGCTCAGTGCACTACCTGTGATTTTAAATTTAAAAAATAGTAATATATTATTATCACCCTCAGCACCCTTACTTTCCGCGGTTAAGGAATATTACACTTTTAGTAAAACACAACGGCCCAGTGGAAGTTATACACCCGGTATAGGCCATATATACACACACCTTTTTCTTTCAGTTGGCATTGCATAAACTCACTTCTTAATCCCTACTGATGCGTATCAAAGTAGCGTAGTGGAGGTACAAGGCTTATAAATTATGTAGTACAATAGAGAAATCATGCACAAATTAGCCTACACACGTCGCAAAACACATGAAATACTGTATATTCACGAACGCCACACACATAGCCTAGTTTCAGCAGAATATCATCTGCAGGCAGCAAGAGCCCACAGCACTCAACCGGCTTTGGTAAGGAGCAGCTCTCGGAAGAATGACATCGGTAGCCGGTAGGGTAGGAAAGATATCTCCCAGTAAATGCTAACAAGGCAACAATGGATGTGAAAACAAGGTATTGAAAAAGTTTGGTCCGAAATGTTTGTTAGTAGGCCATTTATCATGCTTCACGCTATCAGCAGCAGGTGTGCTGCATTAAAAAAACAGTTCCAGTCACCAGATGATCATTAAAACTGGACTTCCTGTTGGAAGTTAGTCTTCAAAGGGGAGAAGCTAACAAATTAGCAACAACACCTGCTGCAGCCTCCGCAAACTAGCCGACAACAAAAGCTAGCTTGCTAGGCCATGGGGGAAAGCTACTGCTCGCTATTGTGACCCGTTGGCCTTCGAGAAGGCAGAAGTTTCCATACGTTTTTGTTAAAACTGTCCAAATTTGATAGGTTGATTTCACTGTCACTTTTGCCATAATACAGGTGAATGGCAGATGCCTTCTATACAGCTTCTGATGGCCTAGCCAATAGTTGACTTATCTAGCTAGATTTACTGTATCTCCCCAGGGACCAGCAAATACAAATGCTGATTGGATCTTTTTTTCCTTTCTTTTCAATTTTTATTTTTTTTTATTAATCTTCTCTGAAGGCTTAGAAGACCCATTCTTCCTCACTGTGTCTGGGTTAATAATAATTTGTAGAGCAGCTCTATTTTCCCTCAGAATGCATTTTTTCACTTCTGAATGGCTAAAGAATCCATATGTTGTTCAGAAATACTGGACATTTTGAACTCTTATTATGGTGGCAATTTGACAGAATTACAATCATGGTCTTGAATTGGATGTTTTTCTGGTCTCGGTCTTGGACCCATTGTTCGGTATTGAATCAGTCTTGCTTTAGGTGGTTTCGAACACAAGAAACTCAAGAAACAAGTCAATACAATTGTTAGATGCGACCACCCACCTCTAATTTAAAACCAAACATAGATGGATTCAATGTTTTCACTATCCGGGCACGCACCTGTCTGTTTCACACCGGAGGTGTAATCCATGAGGGGGTTTGATTAATCTCGCCTGGGCAGGCGTGTTTTGCATAGACTAAAAGTTGATTACATTCAATTTGGAAACGGGCTGCCTCCCGGTGGTGAGCCAGGTGCCCCGTTCGGTCTGATGGTGAAGTCTGCTCCAAACAAAAGTGACATAATTAAGCAATTACTTGGGATCTGTGTTTCCCCATGCAAAAGTGATTTGTTTCGATAATGTTTTATCTGCCTTCCCAATGAAAACTGCCTTGAAAAATGTCACATTTATTTTATGTTAAAGCGATGTGTGTTTCTGGATGATGTACTATGCTGCATCTTTGACAACATGGATAAGCAGATTACTGTTCGATTTGAGAAGGGCGCTCCTCCCTCCCTGCTTTCACCCGATGGGCCAAACAGTTCTAAAACTCAAGTTTTGCAATTAAAACAATGATATTTTCCACTCACAGCCAGTCATCCTTGTCATTGACAAGCGCCTAACTCAAAAGGAGTCGGTGTTCTGAAAGATGAGACATTGAGGATTATAACAAAGACCGCTTTGATGTCACACAAACCACACGCCCATGAGTCCAAAATGTGCACTTCCATATTTGAAAATGTAAAATTACAATCATTTTGTCTGACATGTTTGTCTGACAAAGCTTAACACTAAGATTGTATTGTATAATTTAGCTAGCTGTGCTGGCAATAGAATAAGCTTTCACGAAACCCACCTGACCCAGATTGTGATTCATAATGAAACGTTTTTTGGATTGCAAAAACAGTCATTTTGTTCCAAACAAAAAGCCACAAGCATGTTTGCTTCAGTTCCTCAAATGACAAAGCAGGAAGACCTTAATTTTAAAAAATTAAAAAGAACCTTCATAGTTGAAGGCTCTTTCCTTGAGTCATAAAACTGCATTGAAATTACTTAGGAACTGTGCAGTTTGGAAACACCAGTTAGACCTCTCACTCAAACCCTTGTAATTGTTTTTTTTCTTATCTTGCACCTACTTCAAAATGTAAATGAATATTCTTACATCACTGAATGTATTCAGAGTATTTTCAGATGTAGTTGAAAAGTGAAGTAAATGTAAAATGCACCAAAATAAACAGCGTAATGTTTGGATTCTTGTGTCAGGTGAAAATGTTGTGTCCTCACTATTGGTCTGATAATTTCCCAATAATCTTCAAAGTGTTCTTTCACCTGCCACCTTGGTCATGCATACAGTACATTTTGAAAATATTCAGACCCCTTGACTTCTCACATTTTGTTCATTTACAGCATTATTCTAAAATGGATTAAACTGTTTTTTCCCCCTCATCAATCTACACACAATACTCCATAATGGCAAAGAAAAAACAGAAGCATTCTGTTTCCATTGATGATCCTTAAGATGTTTCTCCAACTTGGAGTCCACCTTTGGCAAATTCAATTGATTGGACTTGATTTGGAAAGACACACCGGTCTATATAACATCCCACAGTAGACAGTGCATGTCAGAGCAAAAACCAAGCCATGAGGTCGAAGAAATTGTCCGTAGAGCTCCGAGGCAGGATTGTGTCGAGGTACAGATCTGGGGAAGGGTATCCCAAAAATATATATATATATAAAGAAAACAAATAAAGAAAAGAAAAGTCTGCAGCATTGAAGGTCCCCAAGAACACAGTCATTCTTAAATGGAAGAAGTTTGGAAACACCAATAACTTTCCTAGAGCTGGCCATCTGGCCAAACTGGGCAAACAGGGGAGAAAGGCCTTGGTCAGGGAGGTGACCAAGAAACCAATGGTCACTCTGACAGAGCTCTAGAGTTCCTCTGTGGATATGGAAAAACCTTCCAGAAGGACAAATATCTCTGCAGCACTCCACCAATCAGACCTTTATGTTAGAGTGGCCAGGCGGAAGCCACTCCTCAGTAAAAGGCACATGACAGCCCGCTTGGTGTTTGCCAAAAGGCACCTAAAGGACTCTCAGACCATGAGAAACAAGATTAAAGTGTCAAGTCTGGAAGAATCCTGGAACCATCCCTACGGTGAAGCACAGTGGTGGCAACATCATGCTGTGGGGATGTTTTTCAGCGGCAGGAACTGGGAGACTAGTCAGGACCGAGGGAAATATGAACGGAGGAAAGTACAGAGAGAGATCATTGATGAAAACCTGCTCTGGTGTGAAGGTTTACCTTCCAACAGGACAATAACCCTAAGCACACAGCCAAGACAACGCAGGAATGGCTTCGGGACAAGCCTCTGAATGTCCTTGAGTGGCCCAGCCAGAGCCCGGACTTGAACATCCCTGGAGAGACCTGAGAATAGCTGAGCAGCGACGCTCCCGACCCAACAGGCTTGAGAGGATCTGCAGAGAAGGATGGGAGAAACGTCCCAAATACAGGTGTGCCAAACTTGTAGCGTCATACCCAAGAAGACTCGAGGCTGTAATCGCTCCAAAGATGCTTCAACAAAGTACTGAGTCAAGGGTCTGAAAACTGAAATGTCACATGTACATACGTTTGAAATTTTTTGCCAAATTTATTTAAAAAAAACAGTTTTTGCTTTGTCATTATGGGGTATTGTGTGTAGATAGATGAATGGGAAGGAAACAATTGAACACATTTTAGAACAAGGTAACATAACAAAATGTGTAATAAGTCAGGGGGTCCGAATACACTAATCTACATATATTGAACAAAAACAACCTGTTAGTGAGCATTTCTCCTTTGCCAAGATAATGCATTCACCTGACAGGTGTGACATATCAAGAAGCTGATGAAACATGAACATTACACAGGTGCACCTTGTGCTGGGGACAATAAAAGGCCACTAAATGTGCAGTTTTGTCACACAACACAATGCCACAAATGTCAAGTTGAGTGAGCGTGCATTTGTCATGCTGACTGCAGGAATGTCCGGACAGACATGTTGCTATTTCTCTACCATAAGCCGCCTCCAACATAATTTTAGAGAAATTGACAGTACGTCCAAACGGCTTCACAACCACAGACCACGTGCAACCACACCAGTCCAGGACCTCAACATATGGCTTCTTCACCTGTCAGATCATCTGAGACCAGCCACCCGAAAAGCTGATGAAACTGAGGAATATTTGTGTCTGTAATAAAACCCTATGAGGGGAAAAACTCATTCTGGTTGTCTGGGCCTGGCACTCATGTGGGTGGGCCTATGCCCTCCCAGGCCCACCAATTGCTGCACCACCGCACAGTCAAGTGATATCCATACATTAAGTCCTACTGAATTTATTTAAATTGACTGATTTCCTTATATGAACTGCAACTTAGAAAAATCGCTTATATATTTTTGTTCTCTATATCACACAAACACAGTACCAGTCAAAAGTATGGGCACTAACTCATTCAAGTGTTTTTCTTTATTTTTTACATTGTAGAATAATAGTCAAAATAAAGAAAAACTCTGGAATGAGTAGGTGGTACTATATAGTAATTTATTTTTCTAAATGATTAAATATTAGATAAATTTACCTCAGAATAGTTCTGTTAGTGACTTTAATAATGTAGATTAGATAGATAACATTTTTAGCTTAACTCGAGTAGTGGCAGCCAGGAAAAGTGTTACAAATGAGTTTCTGTGAGAATTACAGAAGGGTCAGTTACCCTATGCTGCTAGATGGAGATTACAATATCTGTCTAGAAACTGGGCTAGACTCAAGACCGTTCATCTCACTGGATCCTACAAAGTCTTTCTGCAAAGACAACTCAGCACAAAATTATTTTAAATGCGGTTCTTAGAACGTCAATTAGATCATACGACACGACGTTGTTTGGTTTTTAAATAATTCTTCAAATGGTCTAGGCTACTATAAAATTATATAAAGTAGGTTATCCCTCAACTAGCCTATAGGCGTGACAGGCCCAGAGCACAATAGTGCGAATGCGATTCTGCATGATTGCTGCGCTGCGTCAACATTTTTAAACACGTGAACCCTCGCAATAGTATATATTGTATGTAGGTCTTTATCTTCTGGCCATATGTCAAAACAAATTAAATGAAGCCGCATCGTCTTTTACCTGGCAATCCAATTTGAATTTCTGTTTGCGTCTTCTCTTGCTCCAATGGCAATATCCCAAACGAGAGAGGCTAAATATATCGTTACAAATCCACCACCAAGGTGACAAGGTCTGGAAACCAAGCAATCAGCCTCACGAGAGAAAGCTACTGAGAAGCGTCAGAAACATATTCGAAATCCATTATGGGCTTTTTGTTGCAAAAGTTTTTAAAAAAGCGGCGAATTGCTTCACAGTCCCTTTGAACGACACCGAAAATGGACGCAAACGTTAGGAAAATAATTACCGGCAATTGGAAGCCCGACATATTCCATTGTGAGCCTCTCTCCCAACAACAACCACTAGGTGGCGACAACGTAACACTTCCGCTAGGTTTTCAGAATAAAAGTCCCTTTATCCAAAAACGCATGCAAAGTAATTTTGCAAAGTGTGACTGTCAGTGCCCACAGGCATTTTGTAAAGTGTTATTTTATTTATTTCCTATTAGTTACACCTCATTGGAATCATTGGAACACATCTGTTTTATTTACTTTAAATCTTAAGAACAAAAAATATATTGTCTTAACTAAAAACCAGTTCAGTCAGCTCACCAAAACCAAATTTTATTAGTATGGAAGTTGCAAATTACCAGGTGGTAACTGCAGATCATGCTGCTTGCGTAGGGAGTGCCACTTCCACCCGATTTGGCTCCTACCCAGTGCAAACTCAGGACCTCTGCCTCGCAAGCACACATGACCGCCCTCCAAGAGCACTCCAACCCATTGCATTGCCAAAAAATGCCTATTTCAATAGCGCAAGGGATGACACTTTCAGGATGAAGAGTGAGTTTCATAGATCCCCATCTGCTACATATGCACAAATAGATCAGTAAATATGTAACATTATTCACAAAAAGAAATGAAGACTAATGATAACGTAAATTAACCATTATGATCATTTTTACACTCATCCATATTAGGCTACCAGAAGACTGCTGTTTTTGAACATATTGTAGCAAATTCAGGGCTAAGCCCAATTCGGGACTCTGCTACTTCTTGATGAGGTCCCTAGTTGTTGTACAAAGGTCTCTAAAGGTCTCGACACACTTCTAGTTCTAACACCAGCATAGCGAATATGTAGCCCGACCAAGACTCAAACCCAGGTTACTGCTACTGTGAGTCCAAAACTTAAATTGTTACACCAAGAGGTTTGAACTTTCTGATGAGATATTAAAACGTTATTTATTATGTGTCCCTTTTGGGAAATGTGTCTTGCATCTCGACAAACAACAGCACAGCATCACCAATAAGTGGGGTGGCAGGTAGTCGAGTGGTTAAATCTTTGGACTAGTAACCAGAAGGTTGCAAGATCAAGTCCCTGAGCTGACAAGGTAAAAATCTGTTGTTCTGCCCCTGAACAAGACATGTAACCCACTGTTCCTAGGCCATCATTGGAAATAAGAATTTGTTCTTAACTGACTTGCCTAGTAAAATACATAAATCACAAGCAATAACTACAACAGACATGTTCATCAATTCAGGTGGGGGGTGAGTAGTTATTTATACTGGTGGGAATGAATGATTTCTGGGCTCTGGCGGTGTTGTAAAGATGGACTCTGCATCGGCGGTATGAGCTGGTACTCCTGGTTGAGTGGGTCTGTCAGATCAGTGGAAATTCTCGCTCCTGCCCTCATTACTCTCTCTAAGAACAGCGTTTCCATGTTCTGAGATGAACTCCTGATATGTAATTAATCTCTTCATGAAGACAGTCGTTGTTGTCCCTTTTTGTACATCTGTTTTGTGTTTGCAGTCCAGGAGAGTTTTGAGTCAATTATAGTTCCAAGATATTTGTGTTGCTCAACTGTTTCTATTTGCTCTGAGTCAATGTGAATGGGCCCGAGATCATCTTTTAAAGTTCTGAAGTTTATTGTCATTTCCTTGTTGTTGTTTTTTCACATAAAAATGAGTCTGTTTTCCTTCCACCATTGGGATAAATGTGTTCTTTCTGTCCTGTAGTCATCCTTGGAACCCTAGGTGTGTTCCTAGGTTTGTACAATATGCTTTCTGAATGCTACTAAAGGCTGTGCACACCCAAAAGCCTTGTTTTCACCTTCATTATCTGATCAAGATGATCCAAACAAGTTCTGTCACGTTTACACATGGTAATAAAATGTGTCTGTTATCTGTCTTCTGTGTCCGCATTGTGACCATATTTCCCTATAATATCTCTCTGCAGTCTGCAGTAACTACAAGGAACAGTTCAGTGTTGTAGTAATCAAGACCACATATTGAGTGTCTTGGTCTGGTCTCAGTGTCTGATACGTTTTTACTCGGTCTTGACTCGGTCTCAGACAATGAGGACTCATAATTTCTTCCAGAGACCAGGCGAGACCAGCAGAGTAAAAAACTCATAATTGCAGTGGTCGCGTTCCACTGCTTAGATGTTGCATGCATCAACCAATGGTTTGTGCCACGTCATTGAATGTGTCATCTACAGACAGATTGCTATAACATATGACGTAAGATCTGGCTACGTCTATCAGTACATTTCCACATAACACAATAATTCCAATAGCCATTCTAGCTTTGCCTTCGTGTGGGAGCTAGCAAGAAGCTGAGGTAGTGCTAGGTATCAACAGCCAATCCAGTAGGGGCTGGAAGCTATAGTGAGCTTCAATTGGTCAATAGTGTTGCGTTATCGTAGAGTATTTGCATAAAGTTCAGCTTTCTCCAAATTTGGTCCTGCTCTGATCAATCTTTCTCGCATCGCCCAATGGTCCCCCCGTCCACTTCACTTCCCTCCACTGAAAATGAATGGGGCTCTGTTGTTTCATCACCCCCATAGTGTTATGTGGAAATGCACTGTGAGCAGAGGAACAGGACCAGTATCAGCTTCCATTCCAGGCTTCGCCGGGCCAAATATCCACACTCCTTTCATGACACATTAATACCTTATCACCTATTGAAACATGGGCTTCCTACTGTTCCCAATAGTTACCTTCCATCCTTCCGTTCTACATTCGTTGAACAACTTGCAAACTTTGTGGCATTCTAATGACAATGTTTGTCCATAGAGATTGCATGGCGGTGTGCCTGATTTTGTACACCTGTCAGCTGAAATAGCAGAATCCACTAATTTGAAGAGTGTCCACATACCTTTGTATATGTAGCGAATACTGGATCTTCACCGAATCTATGCAAATTGGTATTCTTCCTCAAGACTTGAAAATTGTCAAAGTTATCTCCCTCTATAAATCGGAATTTCATTGATTTGCTGGTAGGCAAGAGTGGGAGAAATTGTTTGAAAGTTGCACGCTCACTATTAGTAAGGGGAGACTGGAGGAAGCTGTAACATATTTTGCCTTTCTATCTATTATAGACCTGTTTAGGTTAGTGATCATAGAGTGGCTCTCTATTTGCATTTTTCCCACCTTTCTGAATGTCTTTATTTTTGTAAATTGTATTGAACATTTATTTAACTAGGGAAGTCAGTGAAGAACAAATTCTTATTTACAATGACGGCCTACCAAATGGCAAAAGGCCTAAAGAATCCATATGTAAAACAAAATATATATATATCAGTTAAACAAAGCATACTAACTATAATTGTACATTATATATTTATCATACAAGAAGAAACATGTTTGATTATATATATGTGTGTGGGGGGGGGTGAGTATGAGTGTGAGTGTGAGAGTTAGGCTACATGGAGGGGATTATTGAGTAGTTTGGTTCATCAGGCTGACCCCCAGTCCTCGCTTGAAGTTATTGAGGCATGATGAGGTTTTGGCAATATGAAGATAAGAATTCCAGAGTATGGTTCCTCTGTATCTGGTAGAGAATTTACTTTGTGAGGGGTGGGGAGGGGGAAGGTTATCGCAGTGTTATATAGATGGATTTCAGAATTAACCTGGAAGAATCCATTGAAGGGTTTAGGTAAACTGTCTGGGAGGTATGAGTATTTGTAGATGAAAGTGCATAATTGGCGTACATTAATGTTGTAAACAGACACTATGTTGAGTTTCTCAAACAAAGTTGCAGATGGAGCTAAGTAATTAGAGGAGGTGGCTAGTCTTGCAAATGTCTTTGTATGATGAGTAATTTGTGTAGGTAGGAGGCATATGTACTGGCCAAGACAATATTACAGTAAATGAGATATGGGTAAATTAAGCTATAGTATAGAGTTAGGAGGCAAGCCTGATGAACCAAACCACTAATCTTTCTGATGATAACAGATTTCATTGCTTTGCTACAGACAAATGTAATATGACATTTCCAGGATAACTTTTCATCAATTTGAACTAGTGGGATCTAGTGGATGTGACTTGTTCCATTTCATTCCCACCAATTGAGATTCTGTCTCTTTTCTTTACAATATGTCCAATTTGTAAGTCGCTCTGGATAAGAGCGTCTGCTAAATGACTTAAATGTAATGTAAATGTCTTACTCTTACTAGTTTTTAGAATAAAGTTAGATTTTTTAACATTTAATGGACATTTGATTATCTGAAACCATTCAGACAATTTGGCCATACCTGAGCTGGCTTCATCAATTAGTGAATCAAAATTATTGTGTGATAAAATTAAATTGGTATCATCAGCAAAGAGAATGGGAAGTACAGTAGAAGACACAGCAGCAAGGTCATCAATAACAAAGGTCCAATTATCGAACCATGTGGCACAGCACAGGATATATTGGCCCTGGTAGATGCACAGCCGTTTGCATAAACAAATTGTTCTCTAGCATAAACATAACAATATAACAGTAATAATGCAATTTAGAAGGTAGTGTGTCATGATCAACCGTGTCAAATGCTTTGGATATATTAAAAAAAAATGTTGTTAAGGGCTGTAAAGATTTTATCCACAAGTTGCAAAAGAGCCAAATCTGTGGAGTAGTTTTTACAAAAAAACATGTTGCTGCTCATTAAGAATACGGTGTTGATTTAAATGTTTCAACATTCTATTATATTCTAGGATTTTAGAAAAAAAAGTACAGATATTGGGAGATGGTTTGTAAAAGATCTTGGATCCCAAGATTTATAGAGGGGGATAACTTTGGCAATTTTTAAATCTTTAGGAACAATAACAATTTGCATAGATTTGGAGAATATACTGTATACACTACATATACAAAAGTATGTGGACACCCTTTCAAATTAGTGGATTCGGGTATTTCAGCCACACTCGTGCTGACAGGTGTACAAAATCAGGCACACAGCCATGCAATCTCCATAGACAAACATTTGCATTAGAATAGCCTTACTGAGGAGCTCAGTGACTTTCAACGTGGCACCGTCATAGTGCTCATTCCAACAAGTTAATTAGTCAAATTTCTGCCTTGCTACAGTTGCCCCGATCAACTGTAAGTGCTGTTATTGTGAAGTGGAAACATCTTGGAGCATCAATGTTTCATTCGCGAAGTGGTAGGCTGCACAGGCTCACAGAACGGGACCGCCAGGTGCTGAAGCGCTTAGTGCATAAAAATCACTTGTCCTCGGTTAAAACACTCACTATCGAGTTCCAAACTGTATCTGGAAGCGATGTCAGCACAATAACTGTTCGTCAAGAGCTTCATAAAATGGGTTTCCATGGCAGAACAGCCGCACACAAGCCTAAGATCACCATGCGCAATACCAAGCATCGGCTGGAGTTGTGTACAGCTCACCGCCATTGGACTTTGGAACAGTGGAAAGGCGTTCTCTTGAGTGATGAATCACGCTTCAGCATCTGGCAGTCAGACGGACAAATCTAGGTTTGGTGGATGCCAGGAGAACACTACCTTCTCGAATGCAATAGGGTCAACTGAAAGTTTGGTGGAGGAGGCACAATGGTCTGGGGCTGTTTTTCATGGACTAGGCACCTTAGTTCCAGTGAAGGGGCATCTAAATGTTACAGCATACAGCCCCAGACCACATTCTAGATGATTCTGTGCTTCCAACTTTGTGGCAACAGTTTGGGGAAGGCCCTTTCCTGTTTCAGCATAACAATGCCCCCATGCACAAAGCCAGGTCCATACAGGAATGGTTTGTCGAGATCGGTGTGGAAGAACTTAACTGGCCTGCACAGAGCCCTGACTTCAACCCCATCAAACACCTTTGGGATTAATTTGAACGCCGACTGCGAGCCAGGCCTAATCGCCCAACATCAGTGCCCAACCTCACTAATGCTCTAGTGGCTGAATGGAAGCAATTCCCGCAGCAATGTTCCAAGATCTAGTGGAAAGCCTTCCAAGAAGAGTGACATTGCTATCGGGAAATAAAGGCACAGGATGGTTATTATGAGGCTTAAGAGGTCAGAGCAAAGAAATCTGATCTGCCCGCCCAGACTGAGGTCAAATATGGACCACTAGAATTGTGTTAGGATTTAGATCCACATATGGATGTGGTATAAATCTGAACTCAAACATTTTTGTTGCTGTTTACACATTAGGGAAAGATCAGATAGGTATCAAATATTCAAAAAACAGTGCCTTCGGAAAGTATTCAGACCCCTTCACCACTAAAATATATTTTTTGATAATTTATCTACACACACTACCCCATAATGACAAAGTGAAAGCAAGTTTATCATTTTAAAAGGCTAATTGATCCTTAGAGGAGAAGTACATTACAGTGTCTAGTTTGAGAAACAGTCCTCAACTGGCAGCTTCATTAAAAAGTACTCTCAAAACACCCGTCTCAACATCAACAGTGAAGAGGCGACTCCGGGATGCTGGCCTTCAAGACTGGGAGACTAGTCAGGATCAAGGGATACATGAATGGAGCAAAGTATAGAGAGATCCTTGATGAAAACCGGCTCCAGATTGCTCCGGACATCAGACTAGGGCGAAGGTTCACCTTTGATTATTTTATTTTTTTTAATGTTAAAAAAAAACACTGTTTTTGCTTCGTCCTTATGGGGTATTGTGTGTAGATTGATTAAGGAACAAAATGATGTAATCAATTTTAGAAGAAGGCTGTAACGTCAAAAAAAATCTAAAAGGTTAAGGGGTCTCAATACTTTCCGAATGTACTGTAATTGGCAAAAGATTGTATTTGGGCTGCCTGTGTTATGCAACCTTAATAACAAAGGAAGTAAGCTCAATTGTTCATGCTTTTATTCACCCTGAAAAAATACTTTATTATTACGCTGATAAGTGATAAACCACCCCACTGCCAAGAATTCTACAATCTGTGGAGAGCAATTGTAAATATAAAATTGTAACCATCGTTTTTTTCCCAATTTGGTGTAACTACTGTACATGATCTGTCAGGTTTGCTTTCAATCTTTAGAACACTTTGCAAAAGACATGTTTTAACATTTTCTTTAGAAAGTCACCTGTTCAAATACAGTAGTTTGACAGACCAAGTACACTACGTATTATTGTTGTGTTTGATTTATTTGACATTGACATAGAAAATTTCAATGAGAAAATTGACATTGAAGTCTTCAGCCGACCCTGGAAGCCTGCGTTTCAGACATATGGAAGTGAATGGCGGCAAACGTTTTACTTTTAAACTCAGACAGAAATATGCTAGTTCTAGGCCCCAAGAAACAAAGAGATCTGCTGTTTAATTTGACAGTTCATCTCAATGGTTGTACAGTCGTCTCAAATAAAACTGTGAACAGGAGGTTGGTGGTACCTTAATTGGGGAGGACGGGCTCGTGGTTGGAGCTTGTGGTTGGCTGGAGCGGAATGGGTGGAATGGTATCAAATACATCAAACACGTTGTTTCCATGTGTTTGATGGCATTCCATTTTCTCCATTCCAGCCATTATTATGAGCCGTCCTCCTCTCAGCAGCCTCCACTGTGAAGGACCTCGTCGTTACTCTGGACCCTTTTCTCTCTTTTGACGAACATATACAAATTGTTTCAAGAGCAGCATTTTTTCCATCCTCGTAACATTGATAAAAAAACGGAAACTTTTGTCAGAAAATGATGCAGAAAGACGAACCATGCTTTTGTCACTTCAAGATTAGAATACCGCAATGCTCTACTCTCCAGGTACCCGAATAAAACACCAAACAAACTTTAGCTAGTAATAAATTCGGTTGATAAAATCTTGACTGGAGCCCAAAAATGTGATCAGATTATTCAACACTGGATTCCTGTTAAGGCTAGGATCTGATTTCAAGGTTTTACTGCTAACCTACAAAGCATTACATGGACTTGCTCCTACCTATCTCTCCAATTTGGTGCTGCCATACATTGTTTATGATGATGGTCACAAGATGAAGGCCTCCTTATTGTTCCTAGAATTTCTAAGCAAACATCTGGTGGTAGGGCTTTCCCCAATTTTTATGGAATGGTCTGCTGATCCATGTGAGAGGTGCAGACTGGGTCTTGACCTTTAAGTCTTTACTGAAGACTAATCTCTTCAGTCGGTCTTATGATCAAGTTTAGTCTTGACTTGGGGTGTGAAGGTGAATGGCAAGGCACTGGAGTGACAAACCATCCTTGCTGTCTCTGCCTGGCAGGCTCCACTCTCTCCACTTGGATTCTCTGCCTCTGTCCCTATTACGAGGGCTGAGTCACTGGCTAGCTAGTGCTCTCCCATGCCATCCCTAGGAGGGGTGCTTGAGTCACTGACGTGATCTTCCTGTCTGGTTTTGAGCCCTCCCTGTCTCAGTCCCCAGTATCTATGCTGCAATATTTTTTGTGCCGGGGTGCTAAGGTCAGTCTATCCTAACTGGTGTAATTCTCCTGTCTTATCTGTTGTCCTGTATGATCTTAAGTATGCTCCCTCTAATTCTCCCATCCCTCTCTGTCTCCCCTCCTGGAGGACCTAGGACCATGCCTCAGGATTACCTGGCCTGGTGACTCTTGGCTGTCCCCAGTTCACCTTGTCGTGCTGCTGCTCCAGTTTCTGCTGTTCTGCCTGCAGCTATGGAACCCTGACCAGTTCACTGGACGTGCTACCTTGACCTGCTGTTTTGACCCTCTTTCTCCCTCTCTACCGTACCTTCTGTCTCAAGCTCTGAATGCTCGGCTATGAAAAGCCAACTGACATATACTTCTGAGGTGCTGACCCTTTATAATCACTATGATTATTATTTGACCCTGCTGGTCATCTATGAATGTTTGAACATCTTGAAGAACGATAGGTTTCTTCCCAGGTTCCTGCCTTTCTAGTGAGTATTTCCAAGCCACAGGGCTTCTACATCTGCATTGCTTGCTCTTTGGGTTTTTAGGCTGGGTTTCTGTATGATGATGTAAAAAAGGCTTTATAAATACATTTGATTGATTGGTCAAGGGCTACTTAAGACAGAGCTTTTCAAAACCAAAGTGTAGATATAATCCTATTTTTTGGGGCAATTATCCTTGTTCTTTATGCAGGTAATATGATTTTTGTGATGTCTTTTCGAAGTCTAGAATATTTCCTGCTGTTCACAGGCGACTGGTCATTTCAAGTAATTACATATACCAATTGATTCTTGAAGAATGTCTAGTCCATTAGTCCATTGTTTTTAGTCATATATAGTCATATATATTGAACAAAAATACAAACGCAACGTGCAACAATTTCAACGATTTTACTGAGTTACAGTCAACTGAAATCAGTCAATTGAAATAAATTCAATAGGCCCTAATCTATGGATTTCACGACTGGGCAGGAGCGCAGCCATGGGTGGGCCTGGGGGGACATAGACCCAGCCGCTTGGGAGCCAGGCCCAGCCAATCAGAATGAGTTTGTCCCCACAAAAGGCCTTTATTACAGATAGAAATACTCCTCAGTTTTATCAGCTGTCCGAGTGGCTGGTCTCAGACGATCCCGCAGGTGAAGAGGCCAGATGTGGAGATCTTTAGCTGGTGTGGTTACACGTAGTCTGCGCTTGTCAGGCCGGTTGGATGTACTGCAAAATTCTCTAAAACAACATTGGAGATATGTATGGTAGGGAAATTAACATTAAATTCCCTGGCAACAGCTCTTGTGGACATTCCTGCAGTCAGCATGCCAATTGCACACTCCCTCAGATCTGTGGCATTGTGCTGTGTGATTCAACTGCACCTTCAACTGCACCTAATGAACATGAGAATGGCTACATTTCCCCAGCCCCATCCCTCAACTTACCAAACAAAGTGGCAGGCTGTTGAAATGGCAGGTTGTGGATTTCAATTAATCACCTTTGTTAACTACATTTGTGATTTCTGACTTCAGACAAAGGAATATGATGGCTTGATCGTTTAAAAAAAAAAAAAAAGTCAAGCTTGATTTAAAACAGCCGATAACCCCTTTCGTTCTAGGAGAAAAATATTGTTTATGGTAAAAAAAAAAAAATTGAAGTCACATTGATGAACTTTTACATAATACAATAACTCCTTGAAACTTTGAGAAAGGCCTTTTATTCAATCATATATCCAAATAAGGAACATAGGTACATATAAGACCACAAAAAAAAAACAAGAAACCCATTTCCAGAGTTATGAACCTAATTTTTAAGCCAAAGAATTACTCTGTCCTAAAAGGATATTGGTTGTGAGAACAACCACTCACTAACCAGGTTGCCATCCAACCTTTTTACGTGAGTAAAGTTTGTTGGATAAAAAAAAAAAAAAAAATAAAAAAACTTCACAACAGTCCTGATGGAAACAGCAAAAAAAAGAGTCGGTAAACTTTCCAAATGTCAACAAAACACAAAAGGCTAGACAAAGTGGGAACTTTGTGTTTCTGGAAAATTAATTACACGAGAAATGGCAGTGGAAATACCTTCATACTTTAAATGTTGATATAATAACCATCATAGCAAAGTAAACTTGGAGTTAAGTGATGGTAACATCTCCAGTTGGAAAATGCGAGATTCGTTTTAGAATATTTGCATGAAAATCTGTCACCAATTGGATAAAAACATATCTACTGTGATAAAGAGAAACTTAATTTAAATTTGGACATTTCATCCAACATAAGGGACAGTACACTGACTTACAAATTTCAAAAAGTAAAATCTACTCTAGAAAAAATGTCAGAAATGCATTGAGAACAGGAGAATTCTGGGATATATCCAACAGCTGTGACAATCTTTAAATGTGTCCACTATATGGGGAAAACAAAAATAATCAGACACTTTGAATCTGGGGCACACGTCTTGGTTAAATCTGTTGCCTTAATTGTCACCAAGTTATCAGGAGTACACTTAGCATAAGACTCAATATTATATGGTGCTATAATAGGCACTAGTCAGTCATTGCTTCTTGCCCTTGCTGGGTTTGGCCAACAGGGCAGGATCGATGTTCTCTGCAGAAAGCCCTACGGTGGAGAAAAGGCGAGCAGCGCGCTCTGACAGGGTTCCCCCACACTTCATCCCCCGTGCAATCAGTTCCGCCTTTAGCCTGTCCAACCCCAAAGTCTCCAACTCCTTGTCTGAGTGCACTGCCTGGAGGTCTAAGGGCCCATTTTCACACTGCATACCAGGGGAGAAACACACATGAGTTCATCTTTAAAAGTAACTGTTCATTACACTGTCCTATTTTGCATGACTGCAGCTGGTCTTGTAGCAAAGTCCTATTCATGGTGCATTGTGAGCCATTAAACATCTTTGGTCATCCCAACATCTCATTTGCATTATGCTCACAAGGAAAGCTGCTTAATTTTTGGGATCCAGAACAACTAAGGAGCATGTATGGGTGGATAATGAAAATGGAAAACATTAAATAATGAACTAACAAGGCCCAAGAGGACAAATCTTGAGTGGAACATTAAGAAACTCACAGCGGGTTGGTTGACGCCACTCTGAGCTACACTTAGATTGTCGGTCTTTGGGAATGTTTCTTCTGTGGGGACCACCTCCTTCTGCTCCCCACTACCACTGGTAGCAAAAGCTGCTGCCTCTGCTTGAGATTGTGTCTGCACCTCGGCTGGGCTCTCTGGAGAGCTGGGTCCTGAGATGGAGTTGCTGCTTGCCCTAGGAGCTTCCGGAGTTGCCGTTTGTTCCGCTCTGCTCTGAGAGGCTGAAGTGTGAGCTGACGTTGCTCCCGTTATGGGACAATCGGGATCCCCTGAACCGGGAGCAGATGTGGAGGGAGAGTTCCCACTGTCGCTTGAATCATCGTCATCCTCAGAGCTGTCGAGGTCATCCAGGCCACCAACATCTGTCCTGTAATATCCAAAGCATTTCACTATCAGTTTTGTCCCCATTGTCCCCATTTTTTTGGCATGTTTTAATTTTAAGAGGCTTTAAAGATTATATATTTTATTTACAAAAATGTTTAAACCAAGGTGACAAAGCTCATTCACCAAAAGCATTTCTTCTTGCTTTTCCCTTGGCCTTTGTTTGGAGGTGGCTTTTTGCGTTTCGGTGCCTCGTCTACTTTCACTAGTCCGCTGGAAGAGGCTTGCATTCCTAAAAAACAGACTGTTAGACTCACCCTTGAATAAGTTCTATGGAACAAACAGCTCTTTACATTGTAATCATTTTCCACAGCACAGATCATTAAGAAATGTATATACAGCACCATTCAAAAGTTTGAATACACCTACTCATTCAAGGGTTTTAATTTATTTTTACTATTTTCTACATGGTAGAATAATAGTGAAGACAACAAAACAATGAAATAACATATGAAATCATGTGGTAACCAAAAAAGTGTTATAAAATATATTTTGACTCGTCTATTTGAGATTCTTTAAATAACCACCCTTTGCCTTAATGACAGCTTCACAAAAGCTTGGCATTCTCTCAACCAGCTTCACCTGGAATGTTTCTCCAACAATCTTGAAGGAGTTTCCACACATGCCGAGCACTTGTTGGCTGCTTATCCTTCACTCTGCAGTCCAATTCATCCCAAACCATCTCAGTTGGGTTGAGGTCAGGTAATTGTGGAGGCTAGGTCATCTGATGCAACACTTCATCACTTTCCTTCTTGGTAAAATAGCACTTACGCAGCCTGGAGGTGTGTTGGGTCATTGTTCTGTTGAAAAACAAATTATATTCCCACTAATTCCAAACCAGGTGGGATGGCATATCGCTGCAGAAGGCTGTGGTAGCCATGCTGGTTAAGCGTGCCTTGAATTCTAAATAAATCACTGACAGAGTCACCAGCAAAGCACCCCCAAGCCATAACACCTCCTGCTCCATGCTTTACAGTGGGAAATACACATACAGAGATCACCCGTTCACCGACACTGCGTCTCACAAAGACACGGCTGTTGGAACCAAAAATCTCCAATTTGGACTCAGACTGGTCTAATGTCCATTGCTCGCATTTCTTGGCCCAAGCAAGTCTCTTCTTATTATTGGTGTCCTTTAGTGTTGGTTTCTTTGCAGCAATTCGACCATGAAGGCCTATTTCAGTCTCCTCTGAACAGTTGACGTTGAGATGGGTCTGTTAATTGAAATCTGTGAAGCATTTATTAGGGCTGGAATTTCTGAGGCTGGTAACTCCAATGAACTTATCCTCTGCAGCAGAGGCAACTCTAGGTCTTCCATTCCTGCGGTCCTCATGAAAGCCAGTTTCATGATAGCGCTTGAAGATTTTTGTGACTGCATTTGAAGAAACCTTCTAAGTTCTTGAAATGTTCCATAATGATTGACCTTCATGTCTTAGAGGTGACTAAGGGACTATCATTTCTCTTTGCTTATTTGAGCGGTTCTTGACATTTTTATTTTAACTAGGCAAGTCAGTTAAGAACTAATTCTTATTTACAATGACGGCCTACACCATCTAAACCCAGACCACGCTGGGCAAATTGTGCGCAGCCCTATGGAACTCCCAATCACAGTCGGTTGTGATAGAGCCTAGAGTCGAACCAGTGTCTGTAGTGACGCCTCTAGCATTGAGATGCAGCACCTTAGACAGCTGCGCCACTCAGGAGCCATAATATGGACTTGGTCTTTTACCAAATATGTCTAGGCGCTGCATCTCAGTGCGAGAGGCGTCACTACAGACACTCTGGTTCAACTCTGTAAAGCCCCCTCTACCTTGTCACAACACAACAGATTGGCTCAAATGCATTAAGGAAAGAAATTCCACAAATTAACTTTTAACAAGGCACACCTTAATTGAAATGCATTCCAGGTGACTACCTCATGAAGTTGGTTGACAGAATGCCAAGAGCGTGCAAAGCTGTCAAGGCAAAGGGTGGTTACTCTGAAGAATCTAACATCTAAAACATATTTTGATTTGTTTAACAGTTTTTCGATTACTACATGATCACATATGTTATTTCATAGCTTTGATGTCTTCACCATAATTACAATGTAGAAAATAGTAAAAATAAAGAAATCCTTGAATATATAAACATATCTCCATAAAAACTACACCAGGGGCTCTGCACTGTTTGGCCCTGTGCAGCTTCCGTGTGTCTCAGAGGGGTTGGGTGAAAAACAAACATTACCATTCTTACAAATGGACAATAAACATATTATTCTACCATTTCATTCTAAATATCCATTTGAAATTCGTGCCTTTTAAAACTGAGTCCTCCAGGCGTTCTGAGAGATCGTGGCACTGCTTCTCGTACTCCGGGTCTGTAAAGTGATGCTTGGGCTCGGCCAGCTTCCTCTGCAGTCTCTCCAGACGCCTTTGCTCTTTCTCTGCCTCGCGGTCTGCCTGCTTCTTAAGCCACTCTGCCATCCTGAAGACACACACACACAATATGACTACATTTTCATTACCTATTTATTCATCCCATTGTACCAAAAGTGCAAACTGACGATCAAATCCAACAGGTGAGCTTCATCAAAAAAAAACCTATTTAGACAAATAATTCAAATACCAGATAAAATTTATTCTGTGGGTGACCATCTTACTCTTTCTCATGGTTGACATCTCTTAGTCTCCTTCCGCTTAGGTCTCTGCAGGCTTCGCGGTTTGTGGTCTTCTCAATTTGTGCCCCAAGAGCCCTAAGCATAGACCCAAAGCCTGCCAGTTACAAATAATGGAACAGTTAGTTCTTCATTTACTCACTTATTCAGAATAATGTAAGCAACATTTCACACCTGTCCACTAACTTTAGGCTTAACAGTAAATAATCATTTTCTTAAGTAGCTAGCTAACTAGAAGTTATAGTAATGAACCTGTTACTGTAAGTCTAAGGGACAAGCAGACTTTAATAACTACTTAGTTACCTCCTTTCCCTCCACAGAGACGAGGCTCCAGTCGATACACCGCTCCAGCCTGCAATTTCTCATCAAGCTCTGATAGTCGTCCATTATTCTTGACATAGAGATCCGATGATGGGATTCCCTGAAAAGTATAGAAGAAACATTAGGCAAGTAGCTAGCTAGTAGGGACGTAATGATTGAACAAACATTTGAACCGGGGACCGATGTGAAAGATGAGTGCGGTTGGTCTTCAGGACTCCAAACCGATCCAATTGTAGCATAGGCCAGGAAATCGATTCATGCTCACGTGACTTTCTACCTTCGGAAAATAACTAATCTTTGGTAACAACTGCCTTCATTCCTTCAGTGTAGAACTAAGCATTTAATTGTGTTGACAGTCATTGAGCTACAACCCAGGCAATATCAGTAGCCGAGTCAAATCAAACGCTGTATGCAGCTTTGCGCGCTGACCAACGAGAGGTAGGCTTTTTCCTGATCTGGCACATCTATGCGTCACCTTTAGCATTCCAATGTTTGTGAAATGGTTTGCGCAATAATAGGCTTTATTAGATGAATATATAATTTGCTAGGTTATTTTATCAAACGTGCTGTTACCGGAATAAATGTAGCCTAAACTACCGCAGGAGACAACTCATCTGGATACACACATGGAGATTACATTCGATTTTACATTGATTGTTCAGGTTCACCATCAGCATGAGTGCCACTTGAAAACAGAGTCTCCGGTGCATTCAGAAAGTGGCGCAGCCGCCTAAGGCACTGCATCTCAGTGCAAGAGGCTTCACTACAGTCCCTGGTTCAAATCCAGGCTGCATCACATCCAGCAGTGATAGGAGTCCCAAAGGGTGGTGCACAATTGGGTGGTGCACAGCGTCGTCCGGGTTTGGCCGGGATAGGCAGTCACTGCAAATAAGAATTTGTTCTTAACTGACTTGCATGGTTTAAAAAATTTTTTTTTTTAAAGTGACCTTTATTTAGGTATTCAGACCCCTTGACTTTCTCCACATTTTGTTACATTACTGCCTTAATCTAAAATGTATTTTTTATTCCCCTCCATCTACACAAAATACTGCATTATGACAAAGCAAAAACTGGATTTTAGAAATGTTTGCTAATTTATAAAAATAAACACTGAAATATCACATTTACATAAGTTTCAGGCCCTTTACTTTGTTGAAGCACCTTTGGCAGTAATTACAGACTCGAGTCTTCTTGGCTATGACTTCTTTAGCTACCCGCATGGTTGAAGCTGCGTGGTTGAAGCAGGAGAAGAAGAGAAGCTCACTCAAGTGTGTCAATACAATTTGATGAGACGGGGGTGAAATCCAAATTCATGCCATTTATTCTTCATTGGCTATGTCATAACTATTTTTTTTAAAGATAAACATTGATCCATTACTATCTCTAACACTTTAAATCTGATGGTGATTTCAGCTGAAAAGTCAGGAGTGTGCACTGTCAAAAGCGGTGTGCAACATATCCCAAGTTGTCCAAAAATACAAAAATGGTGGTGATGTTTTAAGACAGAACACATTTTTCCTGTTCTATTTCCAGTGGCTCATCATTATAGAAAGCGAATGAGGAAAATGACGCCTTTGCAGCCTGAATGGAAGATGCTTTATGTACAAGCCGGTCCACAGGGTACACAAGTGTATTATGTACAAGCCGGTCCACAGGGTACACAAGTGTATTACCGGGAACGCACATCACCCCTCGATGATTGTTTTGTAAGTCGCTCTGGATAAGAGCGTCTGCTAAATGACTTAAATGTAAATGTAAATTGTGCAGATCTAGCGCCCACTATCAACTGCCTAGGCTATATAAAACAATCTCATTAACAACTGTGATTATCTTTGTCAAAGATTATGGATATACTGACAAGATACATGTCTCTACCCAGATAATGGGAATCGTGATCCTCAAAGAGGCACGGGGGGCTGTCTACCTCCAGCCTATCCTTTATCTGGATTGATGGTTAAATCTCATTACTGTACTCCTTTTTTAGATATTCAAATGTAGGGTTGTGACATCAACCGCCTGTATTTAGAGACAACTCCAACAGTGTTTTATCTCAAAGTTGATGGGATGCCACGTGTCCTACTTATATCAATCAGTACATTCTTAATTTGTGCATTACGAAACTATTTGATCAAATAACATCACATACCAAATAAGTCCCGTCCCCCCCAAAATAAAAAAAATGTTGACCAAATTCACTCTCATTGACCTTCATAGAAAAACTACTTTCTTAATTTGTAAAACAACAAAAACCACCACCTGCTGGAGGGAGACAGATTTTCTGCCGAGATGGGCAAAGAAAGGAAGTGAAGTCTTCTCCCTTACAGACAAACTCTTGGCTAAACCCATCTCTTCCGCTAATGTCACCCATGTTTACCATGGCCCCCCAAAAACATTTGTGTTTTCAAGAATTTTTACGATACAGCCTATTTTGACTTTGTGGCTGTGGCTTCTAGTGGACATCAGTTTAAGCACCGCCTTCGGGGTTCTCTAACGTTTTCCAATTGGGGCCCCCACTTCCAGCATTGGGTAACATTGGGTAACATCCCGTGCCCCCCACCTCTATTGCTACTCCTACTGCTCTCTCTTCGTCCACCCACGTGTTCTCGCACACCCCGAGAGCTTCTGGTCAGCGGGGTGGTGGCACCGGGATCCTCATCTCTCCCAAGTGGTCATTCTCTCTCTCTCCCCTTACCCATCTATCTATCGCCTCCTTTGAATTCCATGCTGTCACAGTTACCAGCCCTTTCAAGCTTAACATCCTTATCATTTATCGCCCTCCAGGTTCCCTCGGAGAGTTCATCAATGAGCTTGATGCCTTGATAAGCTCCTTTCCTGAGGACGGCTCACCTCTCACAGTCCTGGGCGACTTTAACCTCCCCACGTCTACCTTTGACTCATTCCTCTCTGCCTCCTTCTTTCCACTCCTCTCCTCTTTTGACCTCACCCTCTCCCCCTACTCACAAGGCAGGCAATACGCTCGACCTCATCTTTACTAGATGCTGTTCTTCCACTAACCTCACTGCAACTCCCCTCCAAGTCTCCGACCACTACCTTGTATCCTTTTCCCTCTCGCTCTCATCCAACACTTCCCACACTGCCCCTACTCGGATGGTATCGCGCCGTCCCAACCTTCGCTCTCTCTCCCCCGCTACTCTTTCCTCTTCCATCCTATCATCTCTTCCCTCTGCTCATACCTTCTCCAACCTTTCTCCTGATTCTGCCTCCTCAACCCTCCTCTCTTCCCTTTCTGCATCCTTTGACTCTCTATGTCCCCTATCCTCCAGGCCGGCTCGGTCCTCCCCTCCCGCTCCGTGGCTCGATGACTCATTGCGAGCTCACAGAACAGAGCTCCGGGCAGCCGAGCGGAAATGGAGGAAAACTCGCCTCCCTGCGGACCTGGCATCCTTTCACTCCCTCCTCTCTACATTTTCCTCCTCTGTCTCTGCTGCTAAAGCCACTTTCTACCACTCTAAATTCCAAGCATCTGCCTCTAACCCTAGGAAGCTCTTTGCCACCTTCTCCTCCCTCCTGAATCCTCCTCCCCCTCCCCCCCTCCTCCCTCTCTGCAGATGACTTCGTCAACCATTTTGAAAAGAAGGTCGACGACATCCGATCCTCGTTTGCTAAGTCAAACGACACCGCTGGTTCTGCTCACACTGCCCTACCCTGTGCTCTGACCTCTTTCTCCCCTCTCTCTCCAGATGAAATCTCGCTCCTTGTGACGGCCGGCCGCCCAACAACCTGCCCGCTCGACCCTATCCCCTCCTCTCTTCTCCAGACCATTTCCGGGGACCTTCTCCCTTACCTCACCTCGCTCATCAACTCATCCCTGACCGCTGGCTACGTCCCTTCCGTCTTCAAGAGAGCGAGAGTTGCACCCCTTCTGAAAAAACCTACACTCGATCCCTCCGATGTCAACAACTACAGACCAGTATCCCTTCTTTCTTTTCTCTCCAAAACTCTTGAACGTGCCGTCCTTGGCCAGCTCTCCCGCTATCTCTCTCAGAATGACCTTCTTGATCCAAATCAGTCAGGTTACAAGACTAGTCATTCAACTGAGACTGCTCTTCTCTGCATCACGGAGGCGCTCCGCACTGCTAAAGCTAACTCTCTCTCCTCTGCTCTCATCCTTCTAGACCTATCGGCTGCCTTCGATACTGTGAACCATCAGATCCTCCTCTCCACCCTCTCCGAGTTGGGCATCTCCGGCGCGGCCCACGCTTGGATTGCGTCCTACCTGACAGGTCGCTCCTACCAGGTGGCGTGGCGAGAATCTGTCTCCTCGCCACGCGCTCTCACCACTGGTGTCCCCCAGGGCTCTGTTCTAGGCCCTCTCCTATTCTCGCTATACACCAAGTCACTTGGCTCTGTCATAACCTCACATGGTCTCTCCTATCATTGCTATGCAGACGACACACAATTAATCTTCTCCTTTCCCCCTTCTGATGACCAGGTGGCGAATCGCATCTCTGCATGTCTGGCAGACATATCAGTGTGGATGACGGATCACCACCTCAAGCTGAACCTCGGCAAGACGGAGCTGCTCTTCCTCCCGGGGAAGGACTGCCCGTTCCATGATCTCGCCATCACGGTTGACAACTCCATTGTGTCCTCCCAGAGCGCTAAGAACCTTGGCGTGATCCTGGACAACACCCTGTCGTTCTCAACCAACATCATGGCGGTGGCCCGTTCCTGTAGGTTCATGCTCTACAACATCCGCAGAGTACGACCCTGCCTCACACAGGAAGCGGCGCAGGTCCTAATCCAGGCACTTGTCATCTCCCGTCTGGATTACTGCAACTCGCTGTTGGCTGGGCTCCCTGCCTGTGCCATTAAACCCCTACAACTCATCCAGAACGCCGCAGCCCGTCTGGTGTTCAACCTTCCCAAGTTCTCTCACGTCACCCCGCTCCTCCGCTCTCTCCACTGGCTTCCAGTTGAAGCTCGCATCCGCTACAAGACCATGGTGCTTGCCTACGGAGCTGTGAGGGGAACGGCACCGCAGTACCTCCAGGCTCTGATCAGGCCCTACACCCAAGCAAGGGCACTGCGTTCATCCACCTCTGGCCTGCTCGCCTCCCTACCATTGAGGAAGTACAGTTCCCGCTCAGCCCAGTCAAAACTGTTCGCTGCTCTGGCCCCCCAATGGTGGAACAAACTCCTCACGACGCCAGGACAGCGGAGTCAATCACCACCTTCCGGAGACACCTGAAACCCCACCTCTTCAAGGAATACCTAGGATAGGATAAGTAATCCTTCTCACCACCCCCCCTTAATGATTTAGATGCACTATTGTAAAGTGGCTGTTCCACTGGATGTCAGAAGGTGAATTCACCAATTTGTAAGTCGCTCTGGATAAGAGCGTCTGCTAAATGACTTAAATGTAAATGTATTTCTATCAACAAAAGCACAGTCCATGACACAAACAGTTCACACCCCTCTTGTTGGTGGAAATTATTTTGTAGGGTTAAAACTTTTTTCCTTCAAGTCTACAAATTGTCATGTGGCGCACAAAAACAAAGTGCAGTTTTAAAGCTATTTTTTGTTTTGCAATTCTATACATTTTGCTGTCTAATGTGTATTCATGTAATATTTGAGTGATGGGCAAAAAAAACTACATTAAAAACAAAACACTGCTGACATAGGCTAGTTGATCAATGACAAACATGACAAGAGGACCTGATGGTGCACTACTCAATTTCGAAATTGCACATTCTACTATTACAACGTTCAAGAGTACGTTTAAAGCCGGACGGAGTTCTTTATAAACCCACCAAAAAGTTGGGAACCATGTGCTAAATGACTCAAATGTTGAAAAAATTTTCGCTATTGAATCGCATCGGAGCCCATCTAACGTTAAATGCGTATGGAATCGTCTTAAAATGAAAATACGCACATCCCTACTAGTATTAATAATGCCAGTACTGGCTAGCTAGTTACAAATAAATAAAAATACATTGCAGAAAAAAACTACGTATTTTCAAATCCTGGTTGGCAAAGTTTGTTAAACTAAATAGCTAGCTAGCTTCCGCTAATACCGCGTTAGTTATCAAGCTACCAGTAGCTAGCTTGTTGGATGTAGAACCTATGAAGTAATATTTAAGTTGAATTGATAGCACGACCATTTTGATACTAACCTTTTCTTTCGTAAAAATATCAACTAGATCACGAACAGATGCTCCAGTAGGAAAAGAAGCATTGCAAAAATGAAGAAGTGGACCAGAAAGAAACAACTCCATGATGTTGCCAAAGAGAGAACAGAAATAAGTAAGGATACTTTGTCGAGTTACTACCGGATATTTATGCTGACGTCAAAATGTTTTATGCCACGGAAGCCGGAGAGTTAAAAAACAAACGTATAATGACGATGTAGCGTTTTTTAAGGGTTTTGTTTGTTATACTAATTTTTCCGAACCCAATGTAATGAGTTTGTAATTTTTATTGGATTATTGTGGTATTCCTTCCCTTTTTATTTAAATGTAACACAAATAATACACCCACCGTCCTTTGCGGCAGACACACCAAGATGGCGGCTTTGTGCAAGGTCGTGTCAGGTCTGAGGACTGGCACATGTGTGTTTCCAAAACGAGCAATTGATATTTGCAAGTCCTTATACAGCACGGATAGCGGGGAGACATCGGAAGGAAAAGCGGTGGAAGAAACGCAAAAACCAGCAGCCGACAAGGTGAAAAGTGGCTTCGCTGCAGCATATGAACAACACACAGACCTTCAGCAGAGACAAAATCAGACGGGAACTACTGTCAGACTTGGGTCGACAAGAAATGAAAAATCATTTGCGTCATTGCTACGAAATTCTCCTCTCATGCAGATGGGACCAGCAAAGGACAGAATGGTAATCGGGAAGATCTTTCACATAATCAAAGACGATTTATACATTGACTTTGGTGCCAAGTTCCATTGTGTATGTAAACGACCGACCGTGGATGGAGAGAAGTACCAGAGGGGGAGCAGGGTACGTCTGCGTCTTGAGGACCTCGAGCTCACATCTCGCTTCCTGGGTGCGAACACCGACACAACACTACTAGAAGCAGATGCCTTTCTTCTTGGACTGATCGAGAGCAAGACCAAAGAGTAGAACAGCATTGACTCCTCCGGCCAATAGACCTGCCCCAGCAGAGGACAGTTTTTCTTTTTGATGTCACTATTCCCACATTATTGTCATTTGTAACTGAGAGCTTGAACAATAAATGTATCCAAATGTAATGTTTGTTTCATCTTGAGAAATCAGCTACATCCATGTTAAATGGTCATTTAATTTACCCCTTTATTCTGGAAGAGTCATTAAAGGCCTCATGCTTAGTAACAGTCATGTATAATCATAACCAAAATAAGGTTGTAGCTTTCAAATGTTTAATCAATATCTTAAAGACTGTTAATCCTTGCATGTCAATGTTTGAATATGAAAGTGGTTACATTTCTCCAGTCCCATCCTACCTCTCAGCAAATCAAGTGTTGGGGTAGCGCTTGATCATGACTCTTAAATTTCATTACACTATACTATAAGTCATTGGACAAAGGTGTCTTCTGTAGGGGAAAGTTCTTTAAAGATCCCAGACGCTCGGTCTGAACATTAACATTGCTTGAGGTACGGTTTTGGAAGCAAAGGGACCTTTCATATCAATGATAAATAATAATTAGTATCAAAAGGTTACATTCATACACACCTTGTATGCATTTGGGATTATAACTATGCATTAACCATTGTTAGAGTTGCATAAATTCAAATCTGGTATCAGGATAACAATGTGACAATGACAATGAGTCACCGATTGTATACTATGTATTTTTTATTAACTAAGCAATAAATGGCAAATGCAACTTTCGTATATACGGGCTCACTGTAATACCACGCAGGGCAGAACAGGGAACTGACAGGATGTATGTAAACAGTGTACATAGTTCCAACCCGTCTGTTGGCCTATCACAGTAGAGGCTGGGCGTGGTTTAGACTTGCTCAGCCTATCAGGCGGGTCCCCGCCTCTTGGTGCTTATTGGAGTCCTCCCTCTATCGATGTATAGATTCTTACTGTTCTGGTATCGCAGCCTTGTTATAACAGTTGCTCAGTTCCTGCTATTGTGTTCAGTTCAGTATATTTCCATCTCAGTTAAACCTCGTGATGACCACCCCTCCCTATGCCTGCTTAACCACAACTGTGTAAGATACAGCAAGTCACACCATGTGCTCAATATGGTTACATACAAACAAAAGGACAAAGCATCTGCTGGGCTGTTATCTACAGTTTTGCAACATGCAGGTCACACCATGTTACTCAGTTCTTGTCACACACACAAACAGGCAAGTAGATGTAGCAAGCAGTTGTTTAATCTCATGATGATGCTCAAGTGCACAAATGCAGATACTTCACACAGCCAACATCAGATAATATTTAATCATATATATATGGTAATGGCTATACTGTAAAATACAGAATCCCACACCATGTTCTCAATCATCTTTAGAAAATGAATAACTCAAAAGTTATATAAGTCCGTTTTATTCAGTGACATTCTTCGCATAATTAAATTGTGCAGTTCAGCATACTTTTTGTGCAGTTACTTTTTACCTTGTCACATTTTGAGGAGTCCCTTTCCTACGTTTTGTGTTTTAGTTGAAAGTACCCTCACCAATTTTAGACTAAAATTGCCATATTGAGAAAAAGATTAGCTATATTTCTGTCTTTAACTGATGTAGTTTACTGTACTGAGGTATCCCAAAGACTAAGGCATCAGTACAATTTACAGTTCATTAGCAGCCTATAGCTCTACTTACTTTCTATCATCCAAGATCCTGTGAAAGGTAGTCAAAAATGCATAATGTCAGAGTATGATGTCATCATCTCTTATGACAGACTAGCATCTGAATTTGATGGTTAAACAAAGAGAGGAAAACCTAAGAGGTTTGAAATGGAACTTTAAAAATACAGGCACAATGGTATGCCCTGAAAACTTTGCCATCGTATAATGCGTGCAGTGATTTATATGCAGCGACTCCCTTAGTAGAGCATT
Organism: Oncorhynchus masou masou; assembly: GCF_036934945.1. Taxonomy (NCBI): domain Eukaryota; kingdom Metazoa; phylum Chordata; class Actinopteri; order Salmoniformes; family Salmonidae; genus Oncorhynchus; species Oncorhynchus masou. The sequence goes on along the minus strand of NC_088216.1, from coordinate 33,998,185 downwards.
TCATTTTGATCACGTGTCATTGACCAGGTTAAATGCAACTCCCAAGTTATTGAGCAGAGGCAGCAAGGTATGTGTAGTGGTGATTAAAAAGTAGGGAGTAGTAGATTCTTTGAGATTGTTTGAGATGATGTAAGCCTTAGTTGGGTGCACTGAGATGCTTTGGAGGCTCTTTGAGGCTATGGTTGTCCTCTACTATGGGTGTGTATGTGTCATCTTCTACAGCATACTACATCACCATACACTTCAACCACACATAGTCATATACAGCCACGGTGAGAGACAAAGAAAGAGTGGATAAGGTTATGTTATCCATAGTGAATCAGTGATTAAAAGACACAAAGCATTGAAATTCAAATGGTCTCACCTCTGTGATATTCATTTCAGCAGTTCCAGTGCCTTCTCTATCCAACGCCTGGAAGGCCTCTGTGAAAATTAGGGGAAATATATATATATTTAATTGTGCTTTTACTCTATCAGTAATTAAGGCCATGAACTTTTCTTGACCATCTGACCAATGACATCTTTAACCTGTATTTCGATTCAAGGCACCACTGCAGGCTCCCCCGCCCCTTCCCCCCAGTCTCACCAGTTAAATCTCACATTAGGATCTAATTATTAACAACTTTAAAGTAGAAGACTGGAGTTTGTTCACAACGAACAAGACTGTTAAACATCTCTTTGGAAGTATTTCCCTGCTTGCTGTTGTCAAATGAAAAATAACCATTGTTGAACAATTTTTTTTGTTATGGTGGGTAGTACTTTTGTGTAAGTAACGCGTACTTTCATGTGCCGGTGCATCCACCTCATAGGAAGTTTGTGTTTCACCTGTCAAGGGGTGGCATAGGAATATGCAATGATGCCATTGGGGTACGTCCTGGCACCCCGCACCTTTTCCAAATGCGTGGAGTCGGCATTGGAACCGTTGCATCGGAACCGTTGCATCATCAGGGGATAAGGCTACTAGCCTACCTAGAAGACCTAATGGTTGTCGCCACGTCAGCAGAGCTGGCGATCACACACACGACACAGACAGTGATTCATCTCACACGTCTGAGGTTCGCTGTGAATTTGGCTAAGAGCGTGCCTTGGCCCAGTCATCGGATTGTCCACCTGGGGTTACACCGAGACACAGACTATGAAGGCTCGAATTTCAGATCCTTAGCTGGCTGCCTTGTTGCTAGCCCTACGAAAGTTTTATTATCCGTCATGACACTTTTGGGTCTCATGTCGTCTGGCCACTCTGTGGTTCCGCTGGGACTTCTGCACATGCGCAGAACACAGCGATGGTTTGCCTAACTACGACTGGACGAAGTGAGGCATCATCGTCGGTTGTTGGTAGTTCCCCTCTTGCGCAGCGCGAACCTGCACTATTGGAGAGACCCTTGCGTCCTGACGCAATAGGCAGTGTCCTCCTACATTCCAGTGTTTACAGGCGCTTGTCGGACTGGATGGGGTGGGACATGCCAGGCTCAGGCGATCAGAGGTGTGTGGTCTCCCTCGGGACGCCCCACCTCATAGAGTTCGAGACAGATCTACTGGTTCAGACCAAGAGGGCTGTCAATCATATTGATAGTCCCGGATTGCCCAGCGGCTCTAAGGTACACACAGATGACGCAAATGTTGATTGCGCCATCATGGTTATATTGTTTATGGTTTAAAAAAACAAGTCACATTCACGTATTTTAGCTTAAAACAATACAGTAAGTTATTTTATTCAACCATATATCCACATAAGGAACATAGGTACATATAAGACCACAGAACAACAAGATAACCATTTCCACAGTTATGAACCTAATTTTTAAGCCAAAGATAATTCCTCTGTCCTAAAAATATGTTGGTTGTGAGAACAACCACTCACTAACCAAGTTGCCATCCAAGCTTTTTATGTGAGTAAAGAACGTTGGATTTAAAAAAGTCACAACAGCCCTTTTGGAAACAGCAAATTGTGTTAACAACTTTCCAAATGTCAACAAAACACAAAAGGCAAGACAAGGTGGGAACACTGTTTCTGGAAAATTAATTACACGAGAAATGGCAGTGGAAACACCTTCATACTCAAATGTTAATATAATAACCATCATATCAAAGTAAACTTGGAGTCACGTGATGGTAACATCTCGTTGGAAAATACGCATATCGTTTTAGAAAATTTGCATGAAAATCTGTCACCAATTGGATAAAAACCTAGCTACTGTGATAAAGAGAAAGTTCACTTAATTTGTGACATTTCATCAAACATAAGGGACAGTACATTGACTTAAGAATTTCAAAAAGTAAAATCTACTCTAGAAAAAATGTCAGAAATGCATTGAGAACAGGAGAATTCTAGGATATATCCAACAGCTGGGACAATCTTTAATTGTGTCCATTATATGGGGCAAACAAAAATAATCACACTTTGAATCTGGGGCACATGGCATAGTTATATCAGGAGTCCACTTAGCAGAAGACTCAATATTATATGGTGCTGTAATAGGCACTAAGCAGTCATTGCTTCTTGCCCTTGCTGGGTTTGGCCAACAGGGCAGGATCGATGTTCTCTGCAGAAAGCCCTACGGTGGAGAAAAGGCGAGCAGCGCGCTCGGACAGGGTTCCCCCACACTTCATCCCCCGTGCAATCAGTTCCGCCTTTAGCCTGTCCAACCCCAAAGTCTCCAACTCCTTGTCTGAGTGCACTGCCTGGAGGTCTAAGGGCCCATCTTCACACTGCATACCAGGGAAGAAACACACATGAGTTCATCTTTAAAAGTATCTGTTCATTACACTGTTCTATTTTGCATGACTGCAGTTGGTCTTTAAACATCTTTGGTCATCCCAACATCTCATTTGCATTATGTTCACAAGGAAAGCTGCTTAATTTCTGGGATGACCCAGAACAATGAAGGAGCAAGTATGGGTGGATAATGAAAATGTAAAACATTAAATAATGAACGAACAAGGCCCAAGAGGACAAATCTTGAGTGGAACATTAAAAAAAACTCACAGCGGTTTGGTTGACGCTACTCTGAGCTACGCTTAGATTGTCGGTCTTTGGGAATGTTTCTTCTGTGGGGACCACCTCCTTCTGCTCCCCACTACCACTGGTAGCAAAAGCTGCTGCCTCTGCTTGAGATTGTGTCTGCACCTCGGCTGGACTCTCTGGAGAGCTGGGTCCTGAGATGGAGTTGCTGCTTGCCCTAGGAGCTTCCGGAGTTGCCGTTTGTTCCGCTCTGCTCTGAGAGGCTGAAGTGTGAGCTGACGTTGCTCCCGTTACGGGACAATCAGGTTCCCCTGAACCGGAAGCAGATGTGGAGGGAGAGTTCCCGCTGTCGCTTGAATCATCGTCATCCTCAGAGCTGTCGAGGTCATCCAGGCCACCAACACCAGTCCTGTAATATACAAAACATTTCACTATCAGTTTTGTCCCCATGACATTTTTTGGGCATGTTTAAATTTAAGAGTCTTTAAAGATTATTATTATTTATTTTATTTACAAAAATGTTTAAACCAAGGTGAAAAAGCTTATTCACCAAAAGCATTTCTTCTTGCTTTTCCCTTGGCCTTTGTTTGGAGGTGGCTTTTTGCGTTTCGGTGCCTCGTCTACTTTCACTAGTCCGCTGGAAGAGGCTTGCATTCCTAAAAAACAGACTGTTAGACTCACCCTTGAATAAGTTCTATGGAACAAACAGCTCTTTACATTGTAATCATTTTCCACAGCACAGATCATTAAGAAACGTATATACAGCACCAGTCAAAAGTTTGAATACACCTACTCATTCAAGGGTTGTAATTTATCTTTACTATTTTCTACATGGTAGAATAATAGTGAAGACAACAAACAATGAAATAACATATGGAATCATGTAGTAAGCAAAAAAGTGTTAAAAAAAATATATATATATATTTTGATTTGTCTATTTGAGATTCTTCTCAATCGCTGCAGAAGGCTGTGGTAGCCATGCTGGTTAAGTTTGCCTTGAATTCTAAATAAATCACTGACAGTGTCACCAGCAAAGCACCCCCAAGCCATAACACCTCCTGCTCCATGCTTTACAGTGGGAAATACATAGAGATCACCCGTTCACCGACACTGCGTCTCACAAAGACACGGCCGTTGGAACCAAAATCTCCAATTTGGACTCATCAGACCGGTCTAATATCCATTGCTCGCGTTTCTTGGCCCAAGCAGGTCTGTTCTTATTATTAGTGTTGGTTTCTTTGCAGCAATTCGACCATGAAGTCCTATTTCAGTCTCCTCTGAACAGTTGACATTGAGATGGGTCTGTTACTCTAATTCTGTGAAGCATTTATTTGGGCTGGAATTTCTGTGGCTGGTAACTCCAATGAACTTATCCTCTGCAGCAAGAGGCAACTCTAGGTCTCCCAATCCTGCGGTCCTCATGAAAGCCAGTTTCATGATAGCGCTTGATAGTTTTTGTGACTGCATTTGAAGAAACCTTCTAAGTTCTTGAAATGTTCCATAATGACTGACCTTCATGTCTTAGAGGTGACTGAGGGACTGTCATTTCTCTTTGCATATTTGAGCTGATGAGATGCAGCACCTTAAGACAACTGTGCCACTCGGGAGCCATAATATGGACTTGGTCTTTTACCAAATAGGTCTAGGCGCTGCATCTCAGTGCGAGAGGCGTCACTACATACACTCTGGTTCAACTCTGTAAAGCCCCCTCTACCTTGTCACAACACAACAGATTGGCTCAAATGCATTAAGGAAAGAAATTCCACAAATTAACTTTTAACAAGGCACACCTTAATTGAAATGCATTCCAGGTGACTACCTCATGATGTTGGTTGACAGAATGCCAAGAGCGTGCAAAGCTGTCAAGGCAAAGGGTGGCTACTCTGAAGAATCTAACATCTAAAACATATTTTGAACAGTTTTTGGATTACTACATGATCACATATGTTATTTCATTTGCTTTGATGTCTTCACTATTATTACAATGTAAAAAATAAAGAAAAATCCTTGAATGAGTAGGTGTTCAAAAACTTGTGCCCGGTAGTGTATATATAAATATATCTCCATAAAAATTACACCAGGGGCTCTGCACTGTTTGGCCCTGTGCAGCTTCTGTGTGTCTCAGAGGGGTTGGGTGAAAGACAAACATTACCATTCTTACAAATGGACAATAAAAATACTATTCTACCATTTCATTCTAAATATCCATTTGAAATTCGTGCCTTTTAAAACTGAGTCCTCCAGGCGTTCTGAGAGATCGTGGCACTGCTTCTCGTACTCCGGGTCTGTAAAGTGATGCTTGGGCTCGGCCAGCTTCCTCTGCAATCTCTCCAGACGCCTTTGCTCTTTCTCTGCCTCGCGGTCTGCCTGCTTCTTAAGCCACTCTGCCATCCTGAAGACACACACACACAATATGACTACATTTTCATTTCCTAGTTATTCATGCAATTTATACATCCCATTGTACCAAAAGTGCAAACTGACAATCAAATACACCAGGCGAGCTTCATCAAAAACCCCTATTTAGAAAAATAATTCAAATACCAGATAAAATGTATTCTGTGGGTGACCATCTTACTCTTTCTCATGGTTGACATCTCTTAGTCTCCTTCCGCTTAGGTCTCTGCAGGCTTCGCGGTTTGTGGTCTTCTCAATTTGTGCCCCAAGGGCCCTAAGCATAGACCCAAAGCCTGCCAGTTACAAATAATGGAACAGTTAGTTCTTCATTTACTCACTTATTCAGAATAATGTAAGCAACATTTCACACCTGTCCACTAACTTTAGGCTTAACAGTAAATAATCATTTTCTTAAGTAGCTAGCTAACTAGAATTTATAGTAATGAACCTGTTACTGTAAGTCTATGGGACAAGCAGAGTTTAATAACTACTTAGTTACCTCCTTTCCCTCCACAGAGACGAGGCTCCAGTCGATACACCGCTCCAGCCTGCAATTTCTCATCAAGCTCTGATAGTCGTCCATTATTCTTGACATAGATATCCGATGATGGGATTCCCTGAAAAGTATAGAAGAAACATTAGGCAAGTGGCTAGCTAGTAGGGACGTAATGATTGAACAAACATTTGAACCGGGGACCGATGTGAAAGATGAGTGCGGTTGGTCTTCAGGACTCCAAACCGATCCAAATGTAGCATAGGCCAGGAAATCGATTCAAACGTTACGAATCACAAATTCCATTTTTAGTTGTTGCTCAAGTGACTTTCTACCTTCGGAAAATAACTAATCTTTGGTAACAACTGCCTTCACTCCTTCAGTGTAGAACTAAACATTTAATTGTGTTGACAGTCATTGAGCTACAACCCCAGGCAATATCAATAGCCGAGTCAAATCGCACGCTGTATGCAGCTTTGCGCGCTGACCAACGAGAGGTAGGCTTATTCCTGATCTGGCACATCTATGCGTCACCTTTAGCATTCAAATGTTTGTAAAATGGCTTGCGCAACAATAGGCTTTATTCGATGAGTATACCATTTGCTAGGTTATTTTATCAAACGTGCTGTTACCAGAATAAATGCAGCCTAAGCTACCGCAGGAGACAACTCATCAGGATACACACATGATGGAGATTACATTCAATTTTACTTTGATTGTTCAGGTTCACCATCAGCAATGGTGTCACTTGTGCACACACACACACACAAAAATGGTGCAGCGCCCTAAGGCACTGTATGTCAGTGCAAGAGGCTTCACTACAGTCCCTGGTTCAAATGCAGGCTGTATCACATCCAGTCGTGATTGGGAGTCGCATAAGGTGGCCCACAATTGGCCCAGCGTTGTCTGGGGTAGGCCATAATTGTAAATATTAATTTGTTCTCCACTCACTTGCCTGGTTAAAAAAAAAAAAAAAGTGACCTTTAAGTATTCAGACCCCTTGACTTTTCCACATTTTGTTATGTTACTGCCTTATTCTGGATTTTAACTGGATTTTTAGAAATGTTTCCTAATTTATTAAAAATAAACACTAAAATATCACATTTACATACGTTTCAGACCCTTTACTTTACTTTGTTGAACCACATTTGGCAGCAATTAAGACTCAAGTCTTCATGGATATGACTTATTTAGCTTCCAGCACTTCATGGTGGAAGCAGGAGAAGAGAAGCTCAATCAAGTGTCAAAACTTCCAAACGGTCTAAACCATTTGATGAGACGGGGGTGAAATCCAAATTCATGCCATTTATTCATTGACTATGACGTCGATATTTTTTAAAGATATATATATATATATATATTTGATACATTACTAGCGCTAAGACTTTAAATCTGATGGTGATTTCAGCTGAAAAGTTAGGAGTGTGCACTTTCGAAAGCGGTGTGCAACATCCTAAGAAAGCGGTGCTCAACATTCCAAATTGTCTGAAAATACGAAAATGGTGGTGGAAGGTGTAAAGACAGGACACATTTTTCCTGTTTTATTTCCGGTGGCTCGCCATTATAGAAAGCAAAGGAGGAAAATGATGCCGTTGCAACCTGAATGGAAGATGCTTTATGTATGAGCCGGTCCACGAGTGTAGTACCAGGAACGCACATCAACCACATTTACATTACATTTAAGTCATTTAGCAGACGCTCTTATCCAGAGCGACTCACAAACTGGTGAATCCACCTTCTGACATCCAGTGGAACAGCCACTTTACAATAGTGCATCTAAATCATTTAAGGGGGGGGGTGAGAAGGATTACATTATCCTATCCTAGGTATTCCTTGAAGAGGTGGGGTTTCAGGTGTCTCCGGAAGGTGGTGATTGACTCCGCTGTCCTGGAGTCATCGAGGGTTGACTCCGCTGTCAACCCTCGATGATTGTGCAGATCTAGCGCCCACTATCGACTGCCTAGGCCATATATATAAAACGTAATCTCATTAACAACTGTGATTATCTTTGTCAAAGATTATGGATATACTGACAAGATACACGTCTCTCCGCCCAAATAATGGGTCATGGTCCGCAAAGAGGCACAGTGGGCTGTCTAGCTCCCGTCTATCCTCCATCTGGATTGGTGGATAAATCTCATTACTATACTCCTTTTTTATATATTAAAATGAGGGTTGTTGATGTCAACCGCCTGTATTCAATGGAGAGAGATGCTATGTTACTAGCTTCATTACATGAATATGCATAGCCATTTAAAGACAACCCCGACAGTGTTTTATCTCAAATTTGACAGGATGCCACGTGTCCTACTTATGTAAATCAGTACACTCTTAATTTGTGCATTACAAAACTTCTATTTGACCGAATAACCTCACGTACCAAATAAGCCATAAAAAATGTTGACCAAATTCGATACTCTCATTGATCTCCATACAAAAACTCCTTTCTTGGAGGGCAAACCAATAAACGCCACCTGCTGGAGGGAAACAGACTTTCCGACGAGTTGGCCCTCTCTGCCTTTGTAAGGGGGGAGACTTCACTTCCTTTCTTTGGCCAAATCACTCCCCTCTGCTAATGTCACCCATGTTTACCATGACCCCCCAAAACATGTGTTTTCAACAATTTTAACGATACAGCCTATTTTAACTTTGTGGCTGTGGATTCTGGTGGACATCAGTTTAAGCACCGCCTTCGCCCAATCCTGATTAATCCAAATAATCAATGATGAAAACCCAAAACCAAGAAAAACTGCTGCTCTTTATTAAAAGTGCTTTGTCACTGTACAAATACAATAAGGAATACATATATTCCTTTACCAAGGCAGTTTTCTTAACATAAATATACTTTCCATTCCTAGATCTAGTCAAAATTAAACTGGTTAATGGCCTCAATGCTTTCTTTGAGATGGAAAGAGTAAGCTGGATAAATGCATCTGGAATTTCTATTTTAGTTAAATATATGCGACCAAAGAGAGACATCTCTTTGCATCCATCTGTTAAGTCTGGCCTTGCATTCATCCAAATTATTCCAGACACTGAAAGTCTCACTTATCTTGACATCTTTGGTAATATGTATACCTAGATATTTGTCTGTGGATTTAATTGGAATATCATGAGCCACCACAAGGTGACAGTCATGTTGAGCCATTAATTCACACTTCCTTAATTGAAGGTGTAAAACGTAAGCTTTGGGAAATCATTTTATGGTTCGGAGAGCTTTTGGAACCTGGACAATATTTCTCAAAAACACACTGCCAGCTGATTTATGAAAATCTGGTCATCAAAAACGCTCAGCTGTTCAATATCAGAATTCTTGATAAGAATTGAGCGCATTTCTGCAGCCATAAGAAAGAGTGATGGTGAAATAGAGCAGCCTTGATTAATTCCACAACTTATGTCAAATTGTGGAGAAGTCCCTAGTGTTAAGGACACTGAGCTATTAGTGTTTTGATAAAGGGATTTAATCATGTTCCTAAACTTTCCCCCAAAACCATAAAGCCCCAAAGGACAGAAAATAAGGATGTTCAACCATGTCAAATGTTTTGTAAAAAAAAAAAAAAAAAAAAAAAATCAAGAAAAATAGTAAATTCATAATTTATCAGATTCGAGCAAGTCTTGGACCAAGCGTAGGTTGTTCTACTTGGGCTTTGACAGATTCTTGCTGTTTCATCTGTACACAAGAGATTAACAAAAATAAACTGAACCAGCACTTGTCGAAAGTGGTGTGCAAACATCCCAACTTGTCCGAAAATACAAAAATGGTGGTGGAAGTTCTTTTTTAAGACAGTATACATATTTTTCCTGTTCTATTTCCAGCAGCTTGCCATTATGGAAAGCAAATGAGTAAAAGTATGCCTTTGCAGCCTGAATGGAAGATGCTTTATGTACGAGCCGGTCCACGAGTGTATTACCGGGAATGCACATCAATCCTAGATGATTGTGCAGATCTAGCGCCCACTATCGGCTGCCCAGGCTATATAAAACGTTCTCTCATTAACAATTGTGATTACCTTTGTCAAAGATTATGGATATACTGACAAGATACACGTCTCTCCGCCCAAATAATGGGTCTTGGTCCGCAAAGAGGCACAGCGGGCTGTCTAGCTCCCGCCTATCCTTCATCTGGATTGGTGGATAAATCTCACTACTGTACTCCTTTTTTATATATTAAAATGAGGGTTGTTGAACCAGCACTTGCACACACCCCCCTCCTTCTAGCTTGGACTCTAATGATGGCTACTTTGAGGAAAATGTTCATTTAGATGCAAGTGATATGTTTGTCCCACCTAGCTATTTTAAGATTAAAGCACCAACTGTAAATCACTCTGGATTACAACATCTGCTAAATCAGGGGTTCTCAAACTTTTTCCAATTGGGGCCCCCACTTCCAGCATTGGGTAACATCCCGCGCCCACCACCTCCATTTCCATCGGAAAAAGCACTGTCCATGACACAAACCGTTCACACCCCTCGTTGGTGGAGAGAATTTTGCAGGGTTAAAGCTTATTTCCTGCAACTCTACAAATTGTCATGTGGCGGACAAAAAAAGGTGCAGTTTTAAAGCTACCCTTTTTTTGTAATTCTATACATTTTGCTATGTCTAATGTGTATTCGTGTAATATTTGTGTGACTAAAAAATTACAACAACATCTATGGGCAAAACAAAACACTGCTGAAATAGGCTAGTTGATCTGGACATTTATGACAAGTTATAAATAGCTATCTAAAAAGGTATGCAATGACAAACATGACCTGATGGTCCACTACTCAATTTCGAAATTGCACATTCTACTATTACAACGTTCAAGAGTACGTTTAAAGCCGGACGGAGTTCTTTATAAACCCACCAAAAAGTTGGGAACCATGTGCTAAATGACTCAAATGTTGAAAAATGTTTCGTTATTGAATCGCATCGGAGCCCATCTAACGTTAAATGCGTATCGAATCGTCTTGAAAGGAAAATACGCACATCCCTACTATTATTAGTAATGCCAGTACTAGCTAGCTAGTTATAAAGAAAAATACAGCGCAGAAAAATACTACGTATGTTCAAATCCTGGTTGGCAAAGTATGTTAAACTAGATCGCTAGTTAGCGTCCGCTAATACCGCGTTACTTATCTAGCTACCAGTAGCTAGCTTGTTGGATGTAGAACCTATGAAGTAATATTTCAGTTGAATTGATGGCACGACCATTTTGATACTAACCTTTTCTTTCGTAAAAATATCAACTAGATCACGAACAGATGCTCCAGTAGGAAAAGAAGCATTGCAAAAATGAAGAAGTGGACCAGAAAGAAACAACTCCATAATGTTGCCAAAGATGGCACAGAAATGTAAAGAATACTTTGTCGCGCTAATACCGGATATTTACGCTGACGTCAAAATGTTTTATGCCACGGAAGCCGGAGAGTAAAAAAAAACCGTAACGTGAGGATGTAGCGTTTTTTAAGGGCTTTGTTTTTTTATGCTAATTTTGCCACCACAAATGTGATGAGTTCGTTATTTTTATACACAGTACGAATTGGATTATTGTGGTATTCCTTCATTTTTCATTTAAATGTAACACAAATAAAACACCCACCGTCCTTTGCGACAGACACACCAACATGGCAGCTTTGTGTAAGGTCGTGTCAGGTCTGAGGATTGGCGCATGTGTGTTTCCAAAACGAGCAATTGATATTTGCAAGTCCTTATACAGCACAGATAGCGGGGAGACATCGGAAGGAAAAGCGGTGGAAGAAACGCAAAAACCAGCAGCGGACAAAGTGAAAAGTGGGTTTGCTGCAGCATATGAACAACACACAGACCTTCAGCAGAGACAAAATCAGACGGGAACTACTGTCAGACTTGGGTCGACAAGAAATGAGAAATCATTTGCGTCATTGCTACGAAATTCTCCTCTCATGCAGATGGGACCAGCAAAGGACAAAATGGTAATCGGGAAGATCTTTCACATAATCAAAGACGATTTATATATTGACTTTGGTGCCAAGTTCCATTGTGTATGTAAACGACCGACAGTGGATGGAGAGAAGTACCAGAGGGGGAGCAGGGTACGTCTGCGTCTTGAGGACCTCGAGCTCACATCTCGCTTCCTGGGTGCGAACACCGACAACACTACTAGAAGCAGATGCCTTTCTTCTTGGACTGATCGAGAGTAAGGACGCAAAGACCAAAGAGTAGAACAGCATTGACTCCGAACCATAGACCTGCCCCAGCAGAGGAAATTTTCTTGTTGATGTCACTATTCCCACATTTGTCATTTGGAACTGAGGGCTTGAACAATAAATGTAATGTTTGTTTCATCTTAAGAAATCTGCTTCATCCATGTTAAATGGTCATTTAATTTACCCTGGAAGAGTCATTAAATGTCTCATGTTTAGTAACAGTCATGTATAATCATAACCCAAAATAAGGTTGTAGCTTTCAAATGTTTAATCAAGATCTCATAGACTGTTAATCCTTGCATGTCAATGTTTGAATATGAAAGTGGATACATTTCTCCAGTCCCATCCTGCCTCTCAGCAAACCAAGTGTTGGGGCTAGCGCTTGATCATGACTCTTAAATTTCATTACATTATACTATGTCATTGGACAAAGGTGTCTTCTGTAGGGGAAAGTTCTTTAAAGATCCCAGACGCTCGGTCTGAACATTAACATTGCTTGCGGTACGGTTTTGGAAGCAAAAGGACCTTATTTATTGTTGATATGAAAGGTAAATAAAATGTTATTCATACACACCCTGTTTGCATTAGGGATTATAACTATGCATTAACCATGTTCTTAATCGTCTTTAGAAAATGAATAACTCAAAAGGTACATGATCAGTCAGTTTTTATTCAGTAACATTATTCGTAGAATTAAAATGTGCAGTTCAGCATATGCATCAAAGTTACTTTTTACCTTGTCACATTTGAGGAGTCACTTTCCTACATTTAGTGTTTTAGTTGAAAGGACCTTCACCAATTTTAGACAAATTGCCATCTTGAGAAAAAGATGAGTTATATTTCTGTCTTTAACTGATGTAGTGTACTGTACTGAGGTATCCTAAAGACGAAGGCATCAGTACAATTTACAGTTCATTAGCAGCCTATAGCAATACATACTTTCTATAATCCTGTGAAAGGTAAAGATCCTGTGAAAGGTAGCAAAAAATACATAATGTCAGAGTATGATGTGATTTATAGGCAGCGACTCCCTTAGTAGAGCATTTAATTTTCATCACGTGTAATTGACCAGGTTAAATGCAATTGCCAAGTAATTGAGCAGAGGCAGCAAAGTATTTGTGGTGGTTATTAAAATGCAGGGAGTAGCATTTTCTTTGGGATTGTTTGAGATGATGCAAGCCTTAGTTGGGTGCACTGAGATGCTTTGGAGGCTCTTTGAGGCTATGGTTGTCCTCTACTATGGGTGTGTATGTGTCCTCTTCTACAGCATACTACATCACCATACACTTCAACCACACATGGTCATATACAGCCACTGTGAGAGACAAAGACAGAGTGGATAAGGTTATGTTATCCATAGTGAATCAGTGATTAAAAGACAATGCATTGAAATTCAAATGGTCTCACCTCTGTGACATTCATTTCAGCAGTTCCAGCGCCTTCTCTATCCAACGCCTGGAAGGCCTCTGTGAAAATAAGGGGAAATATATATATCTTTAATTGTGACCAATGACATCTTTAACCTGTAATTTAGTGATCCTAGTTATGAAATTATCATGTGAATTCAATCACAAAATCACAGTCCAGAAACAATCACTGGCCTAGCCCTCACACCCATTTGCAGATGTAGAAGAATCAGATGTATGCAAAATTGTGAAAATGGCTCCACGCACGTTTCCAATCAAGCATAGAGGAGCATACATATATCCAATACTTTCAGGACTAAATGTTGTTTCTGGACCAGGTTGTGTAGTCAAAGACAAAAAAAATACATACTGAACATGGCTTCAAGCTTGACCAGACAGCAGACAAAGTTATCAAAGTCGATGACCTCGTTTTCAGCGTATCTGGCCACAAGCACCTGGTTCAGCCTGTTGTTCAGTTTGAATCCTGTGAAGATCATAAAGCATGTAACACATGAAAACCAAAGTGTTTTTCCGACATCACATATGGTTGTCGAAGCCTGGTCCCAGATCTGGTTGTGTTATCATGTCAAGTCATAGTAATGCAATGGCAATAAGTGACAAGGAGTTGACATGATAGCACAAACAGATCTGGGACCAGGCTACTGTAGTCTGACTGTATAGATGAAAGCAGTGATATCAACCAGTGGAGGCTGCCGAGGGGAGGACGGCTCATAATAATGGCTGGAACAGAACGAATGGGATGGCATCAACTTATTCAGCTCCAGTCATGACCACGAGCCTGTCCTTCCCAATTAAGGTGCCACCAACCTCCTGTGATAAACAGTACTGAATTACCTATAATGTCATTGACGTAATTGACAGCATCAACTCTGCAATTCATAATGTGTTATAGTGCATAAGTTATCGTTATCAGCTGTTTAATTGAAGCCCCTGGATTGTGTTCTGTAGGTACAATGTTGCAAATCCTACACATTATTTTCAAGTTCAGGTAGCTAGTACATCTCTGTTTTACTCTATTCAAAAATAATTTTGCGTGTTTCATGTCTACTGAACAACACCAATCCAGTAGTGCGAAGATAGAGTAATCACCAGCAGACTCCAAGGCCAGACGCATCTCATAGGAGCTCATACATCCAGACTTGTCCAGATCAAACTGGCGGAAGATTCCCTGGGAAAAGAAGAGATTAGAGCCTTGCATTCTTGCATGCCATTGTCAATCTTACTATTACAGAAGTGAAATATTGTCATACAATTACCAGCATATTTCAACTCACCAGCCACTTCCTGATCTTATTCCACAGAATCTGAAACTCAACTATACCAAGGCGAGCGCTGCCATCTTTCTGCGTGACAGGTGAGTCAAGGTGTCATGATAGCAATTGGAAATGGAGTGCAACATTTGTCAGTGTTAGTGTCACATTTCAAAAAAGTAATGATACTTTTTTGTGATCACGCAATTGGTTATGTATGTATTGTATTTTTCATTAATGCTGCCATAATATATCCTTGCCCAAATAAAGTTGAGTATGTATTGAAATGAAGGGTAGGGAGTGTTGAAGTGATTAGCTGTGGAAGGATACGTCTAATAGGCTGACCATGCCTCTACAGGACTCCATGCTGAACCCATCCGTCTTCAGGTCCCTGTCTGGGAATCAAATACAATTTAAAATCACAACACACTTTACATTAAAGCAAAACATGAAAAAAAAGTTACATTATTAAAGAGGATAAATAAAATAAAATCACAGAAGATGTGTAAAATAATCACTTATTAAAGGCCCGGCTACAAAGGTGTGGTTTTAAAAGTGATTTAAAACCTCAATGGTGTATGCCCCTTTTACCTGAATATAGGATAACAGACCACATTTCAGAAATTGCATTGAATGGACAATGGACCTGAAGAGCATTGAATGAACAGTACTTACGTTTGGTCACCACCCTATTGAGAATGGTCCTGAGCTCACGGACAGAGATCTCCATGTCCTAAAATATAAAGCAGATAATGGTTTTGTACTCAAAATGTCTCCATGTCCTTAAACATAAAACACATTATCTTTGCACTCAAATGCGTTTCGGAGCAAAACCAAACTTGAAACTCACCTCCCCAGATAACTGAGCGAACATGGCCCTGAATGAGTCCTCAATGTCACTCTCTGAGATGTCCTCCTGTGAAGATAAAGGCTCGGTTGTCCATCCATGTTGATACATGGTCAACAAGTGAAATAACAGTGCCTTGTGAAAGTATTTCATTCCTTGCAAAGTTCTGACATGTTGCAGTAACTTAAAAATATATATATACATACACTCACACACACACACCACATAACCTACTCCACACTTTCAAACTTAAATAAATTTGTATTTTTCCCGTAATAAATAATGGAATGTCTCAATTGCATAAATATTCGCACCCGAGTCAAGTTCTTGGTTAAGCACTTATTGCAAGGGAGTTGACACTTGAACATCTAAGCTTGACTCTTTACCTCATCTTCAAAGTTTGCCACCACATCATCATCCAGTTCTCTGAAATGACATAGCAACTATTTAAAATAAATTCCATAAATGTTTACATGCAATGTTTAGATTATACCAAAGCTGCTTTTTACATTCAGTAATAGCCATACAATACAATAGCCACAGACTCTTATTCCAATTCTTTACCAAATTGTGCCAATGTCTAGAAGCTACAGTGGTATACAGATGTCAAATCTTAACTTGATCACTCTTTTGTCACTGAGAATTGTCCTACTGCATCAGGAAATTCAAATGTGATTCCCTGAAAAGTTATATTTTTCTCTCCATGCGGGGGCAGTCAAACGCTAGGCCCAGGTCCTATTACTCCAACATTCAAATGTACAAAAATGTTTCTGAAATGCAGCCATACTCATCAGCAACTGTCATTTTATACAGCTTAATAACACAGATATATATTGTGGGTGGTTGGTTGGAGTCTTGTTGGAAATGTGGGGTTGGGGATCAAGGCTCACTTATTTTTCATTCTTTTCATTTACATACTAAATGGATAGTTTTTTTAAACTCTGATCAACATGATCAATACTTTGTATATATGTACTTTTTTTTAAATGTTTTTTTCTTTTTTCGAGTGGCAGCCCACAGGTGAATACAAAACTAAATATGAAACGATATTACTCCCCCCATGGTCATAAAATATCATAGGTTTTCACGAGACATTGCGCAGGCTACCTTACCTACAGTATATATTATCAAAAAAAAGGACATCTTAAAACCAGTTGAACTGGTACCCAGTGGACCTGCAGTAGGCCTAAAATGTAGGTACGATACTGCATTGCATACAAACGCCGCTTCCAGCTGCCACCTGGCTGCGATTCTAAATATTTCCTCAAACATTCAAATCCTCCTACTGCAGGATTATTTTCTCCTGCGACAAAATGGGTCAATTTAAGACGCATCATCTGTACATAATTACCAACAACTGATTAAGGTGTATTGAGAAAACCAGATGAGAAATTATTTAGGATTGACAATTTTGCTGCTAACAGAACTGTATTTCTCCATTTAAGTTGCACATCCCTGAAGTACTACTATACTGTACTCACTGTGTCTCCGACTGCTTCTCAGTGAATACTCTGAGGACAAAGTCAGCCTCTTTCCCAGGTTCGAAGGTGGAGGGTACCACCAGGTACTCCCCGGGTGGCAGGCGCAGCCGGGCGCTCACCTCCCTCAGGTTGATAAAGGTCTCAGAACGTGCACATGATGAGTGCTTCAAGAAGAAGTCTTTCTTCAAATGAACACTTTGACAACCCTTAAACTGAGAGAAGGACAGGGGGTAGATAGCGCTAGTTTGTGTGTGTGTTTATGTGGGTGCCTGAAACTGTTACATACCTCTTCTGGAATCTGAAATGATAGAAAGGAAAAGGTCAGTTTTAGGGACATTTTGTTTTGGTCTACTGTTGATTCTTTGGTCACTGGGTATCACATCAAATAAACAGACATTATACACAGAATCTACCTCTACTTGGCTAAATGTATCTTTAGTTTATTCTACCTTTCATCAACTTTTATTGCAGCTTAATTTTCTGCTCTGCTACTGGCATGTCACCGTTGACCTCACCTCGTAGATGGCAAAGCCAATGGTGTGCATATCCTGCCCCTGGCGACGGTAGCGGCGCCTATCCTTCTGCATGAGAGCCACCAAGAAGCTGCAGGCCTCCTCTTCATCCTCAGGGTCGTCGTCCTCCTCCAGCAGGGTAATCTTATACTGGGGGTTGATCCAAAAGGTGTCTAACAAAGACAGAAGGCAGAGGTCATGATAATGCCTCCTTTTGAACATAGCAAGTAAAAACACCTGCAGTCAATTCTAACTAAACTCAGGGCTCTATTTTAACAAACCAAATGCAAATCTTAGCACACTCGCGCAGTGCTGTGGGTGTGTCAGAAATAATTTTGTTGTTTTGACAGCGGGAATTATGGGCACAACAGCTGGTGGTCGTGTAGAGGCACGCTTTTCATTAATTTGTTGTAGGTGTAACGAGGGCTTGACCACTTACTGGCCAATGAAAAATTGCCCTGAAGCTTTTAATGTGGTTGTGCATTTACGGTGTTGGATGTTCCGTTGTCATGAACTCCAATTCATTAGGAAGGCATGGCTGTGCGTCCTATCCATTGAAGACTCTTTATTAAACGTCAGGCCTACAGTAACCCTATAATAGGCCTAGTTAAAAAAAAAACATGTACCCAGTTATTCACAAAAGGTAATTGCCTTCAACATGGGAAAACTAGCCTACACATTGCATTCGCATTTCCATAGGTTAAATTGCAATGCAGGTCCGAGCCATGGACATTGCCTGCAAAAGGTTTTAAGATTAGCCAACCTTCACTGTTGATATGGTCTGTATAGTGACTTTGCCACGTGAAGAAAACAAACAAACAGGCAAGAGAGATCACGTCTCTCCGACTGCAGTACTTGTTCACTTCTCTCCTTTATCTGATTCTGTATGATCCTACAGCACCCCCTAATGTCATAACTAGGTACTTGAAAGTAATTACACCAAAATATCAGTATATTCCTTTTAAAATATGTTATGGTATGTTCTCACTAGGATATTTGTATTTAGAAACATATGCAATCCATGAACAATGTATGCAACTCATGTGATAAACAAAAGACATGCAGTCAGTGACTGATGAAGTTGAAGTGTATCCCTGAATCCGAAATCAACTCCTAGCCCCTACCACCTAGGTGGAATTGTTACCATATTGCTTACAACTATCCAATCCTCTCAGGACTACACAAGGGCCTACAAGGTAGTGGGTGTAGTGTGGTGGTCATGGTGCTCTCTCACTTGGGTGGTTCCGGCAGCCTCCAGCCGTGCTGCCCTTCCTCCAGCCTCCGTCAAACTTGATGGTGTTCCAGAAACTCTGGCTGTCATCACTCAGAGCATCTGCTGTCAGGTTACAGATCTCCAGCCGGGAAAACTGGCGCAGGAACTCCTGGAAGGGCATCCTGGATATTCAGAGAGCAGGGAAAGGGAGACAGATGGAATCTGTTTGATAAAATTGGAATATTTCCATCTGATTTGGTTACGGTGTGGGTTGGGTTAGATTATTATCGGGTGCCGGTATGGTATAACAGGGTCCAGCCTCAACAAACAGGACACCATAGAAAACAGAGTTGTGGGTGGAAAACACACAAGGTAATATCTCAGAATGTGAACTCACCAGAACTCCCCGTCCTCCATGTGACAATTCATGTCCTCCCTCTCTGTTGGATCAATCGCATTCCACTCAGACGAACTAATAGCAATATCCGAGAGAGAGAGAGAAAAAAAGAGAGACAGTGATGAGTATTGTTGAAATACAAGGCAAGCAGGTACGAGCTCCGCAAATCCATTAGGGACGCAAAAAGTCAAAGACTCAAACTTGAATTGATGTTCAACAACTCAGACTCACGACGCATGTGGTAAGGACTACAGACTATCACAGGCAAATCCAGCTGTGTGTGTGGTGCCCACCGAAGCCCACCTCCCATACGAGCTTAACACATTCTATGCTCGCTTCGAGGCAGCCAATGCCGAGCCATTCAGGAAAACTCTCGCTGCTCCGGATGACCAGGTGCTTTTGCTCTCCGAGGCTGACGTGAGGACAACTCATGAGTGAATACTCACAAACCTACCAGCCCAGATGAGTGTGTGCTGACAAGGGCTGGGATGATACCAGTAACACGATACTCGTTAGTATCGTGGCAAGGAAACAAAGCACAAAGCGGATTCACCTTCTTTAGGAAAACAGCCCTAATGTTGGTAACAATCATCATCATCACGTTGTCATCCAAGAGTCACATTGATTTATTTTCCAAGCTATAGCAGACAATAGTTTACATATAGAAGGTTTTTAAAGGACCAAAGAGTTTGTTCTGCTTCGTTTTTCCATTTTTGGAAAAACCTAGTGCTTACCAGCTGGGGGGCATCTTCTCTGACATCTTCAAACTGTCCCAGGCTGTAGACCCCACATGCTTCAAGGAGAACATTACGTACCAATGCCCAAGAAAAACAAGGTGACATGCCCAAATGACTGTCAGACTCACCCCGGTCATCATGAAGTGCTTCAAGGGGCTGGTCATGGCCCACATCAAGGCTAGCATGCCAGGCACACTGGACCCACTCCAATTTGCCAACCTCTCCAACAGATCCACAGAAGACACCATTTACATAATTATTCACAAGGCCCTAACACATCTGGACAAGAGGAACACTTGTGTGAGAATGCTGTTCATTGACTACAGTTCAGCACTATTGGTCCCTCCAAGCTCGACACCAGGCTCTGCAACTGGATCCTGGGCTTCCTGACAGGCAGACCACAGGCTGTGAGGATTGGTAACAACACCTCCCCTACACTGACTCTTAACATAGGGCCACCAGGGGTGTGTCCCCAGCCCTCTTCTGTGCTCCCTGTTCACCCACGACTGTGTGGCTTTGCATGACACCAACAAGTCAGCCTATAGCAAGGAGGTAAGTGAACTGGCATTGTGGTCTCCCTCAACGTCCGCAAAACAAAGTAGTTGATTGTTGACTTCAGGAAGCAAGGGAAGGAACATGCCGTTATCCACATCTACGGGACTGCAGTAGAAAGAGTCTGCAGTTTTAAGTTCTTCGGGGTCGACATCACCAAGGACATGACAATAACCAACACCACCACCACTCTTGTCAATAGAGCGCAACAGCATCTCTACTTCCTAAGGTGACTAAAGAAATTTAGCATGCCACCCTGGGTCCTCTCTAAATACTACAGCTTCATTATCGAGAGCGTCCTGACCGGTTGAATCGCGGCCTGGTACAGGAATTGCTCCGTCCACGACTGCAAGGCCCTACAGCGGGTGGTAAAGAGCATGACGTATCGGAGCAATAGACTGTCGGAACTAGAAGCACAAGCATTTCGCTACACTCGCATTAACATCTGCTAACCATGTGTATGTGACAAATACAATTTGATACCAACAGACTCAAAGACAGTTCCTATCTACAAGCCACCAGACTGCTGAACACTTGAACTGGACTGACCAGCAGCCTCTGATTCTCCACACCTTAGCACACATGCACCCACTCACGGACACACCCAACCACACAGATACATTCATGCCACACACACACACACACACACACACACACACAGCTAACAAACAGACTCTTATTATTATTGCTAAATACTTGCCCCCCAATCCCCCCTTCCCCAAAACAAGTGTAAATATTAGATTATAAATTGTGGTTTCCTCTTCTATACTTATGCTAAAATGATTATTCTAATAGTAATTTTCTTTATGTTCGTATCCTTAACTTTTCTTATATCTTATTGTTGTTGCATTGTCGAGAAGGAACATGCAAATAAGCATTTCGTTGGATGGTGTATACAATGTATATCCTGTACATACGTCTAATAAAACGTGAAAATTGAATTTGTGCACACAGACAGATGTACACAGACACACACGCAGCCTTTTGGGGGCCCTAAGCGAGATTTGGTTGCAGTTTTAAAGCACATTTTGCCTTGACTTATGCCATGTTCATACGATATCTGGGTGAACAAAATCAATGGGGGACCCCTGGAGGTCAGGGGCCACCTGAAGATCAGGGCCCCTGGGCACATGCCCTTCATGCCCGGTAGGTAATTCAGCCATGAAGGTTTAGATATAGCTGGCTTGGCTAATTTACCTAGCAATCTTAGAAAATATTAGCTGACATGGGCTAATTGAGTGACTGTCAGTGACTGACATAAGAGAAAAACTGCTGAGGCACATTGACTATTATACTCGACTGAGCCACGGAGCCCTACGCTGTCAAGAAAAGCATGATGGTTGTGATGTGAACTCACTTATCACTCCAAGCCCCGGTCCACTCCACCTGACCCCAGGGGTTACGGATACGGATCAGCCTCTCCACGCGACCCCGGAAATCCACCTATGATGATAGACAGACACACATTTTGGGTCAGATTTTACTTAGACATTTTAACCACTTGCCACATTCCAATTTGAGAGGAGAATTTCTCAATCATGATGTTGTTTGATAGTCACAGATGCCCGTATAACTATTAATTTGGAAATAAGTCATTTCTGTAAAATATTGCCTGTTTACTGAAAGATGAGGAGAATACGTGCTTCTTATTTTGCTTTATGTGATTTGTTGACGTTTATATTCCTGTTTTCACCACTCCTTTTCCTCCAATTCCAGATTCACACTAGGGTCAAGCTGAGCCACGCAATGCTAAGTACTTAGCTGGCCTGCTTACGAATCCACCATGGAACCATGCTGGAAAGGACAATGTGAAAATGAAAAATCTGAGCTATTACAGTATGGTTCGGGTCTGCCCTTTAGTATGAATCAGGCACAATCGCCTAAGGCTTGAAATGGCCCGCAGGAAGAGGCAAATCCCTCACTTTTCCACAAAGCCTTATTTTCACTCACTCACCTGCTTCAGACCTGTGACAGAGTAGGCATGGCCTTTAACCAGCTTCTTAAAGGTCACTGCCTCCATGTCGAAGGCACTGGTGATCTGGTAATGCAAACAGATGTCATCATACATTTCCAATTGTTACCACACACACTTCGGGCATGACATCTTTGGCCAAAACTACAATTGTGACAACAGACTCTTTTTCTCTCCACTTTAAAGAGGCTGCATGGATGTTTAGTTATTGTTTACCTAAAATGTTGTCTTTGAGTGTTGCCTGTGTGGTTCATATACACATATTACAATATAAATAATTTCTTAAGTAGCTTCAGGCTAACAATATACCTTATGTCCATGGGCGTGGGAAGATGTGCCCATTTCTGTCCAATGAGGCAATGTCTAAACCAAACGATGAGCATACTGCAGCTCACAATTCAATTATGTGGAAAGATAGGTTGTTTTCAAATAAGCCAAGATTCATGTTGTGAGTGATTCTGTTGTTTTGGGGAATTTAAAAGCTGAATGGGGGAAAATGTCAACCTAGATTAGAACCAGTGACATAGGTCCCATCCAGAAACAACCCCCATCTGAGCAGACTGCATATATGTACTGCAGGTTGTCGTGTGTGCCATGTAACAGGGACGCCACTTACGTCAATGGAGCAGCCCAGAAGGGAGCCTCTCTCCAGGGCTTTACCGATGATCCGGTACAGATCCTTAGGTGCCTTACGTAGCTCGTAAAACTCTGCCACGCCACCGGTGAAGTCCTCAAAGCCCTCTGTGGTGCTGCCACCAGACAAGGCCTCATAGGAGCCACTCAGTCTAACACAAAAATGTCACAGTGTGTCAATCCTAGAAAAGAATTATATCCCTTCATGCAACAATGTAAAAGTATTCGCCATCTACAATATTCGTAAATGAAATGTTCATAAAACAAACATAATAAACATAACATTATAGGTACATAGATCTATGAAAGCTTAAGAAATGTATGATGCAATTACACATTAGTCAGAGCTAACTGGACTTGTGACATGTATGCTTTATGAACATTCAATTGTTACCCACTGTTTACTTGGTGTAGCAAATTAAACTTAGAAAAAAATACAATTATATTCTAAGATGGATGCACTGTATACCTGAATTAAAGCCTGTTTTACGGTACCATTAAAAACATTTAAAGCTTTTGACACGGACAATAGCTAATATTAGGAAAATCATACTTGGCATAAGCCTTCTCAATCAGGGCACTCCAGAACTCGTTACCCTCAGCAGAGTGAACAAACATGAGCTCGCCATCTTTGACAGGCAGTCGATCATCAATGACAACATCCACCCACTCTCCAAACTGCCAGAACTGTGAGCAAACAAAACAGTTTGGAGTCAGACACGAAGGTTATAATTGTTTTATGCTCCCCTATGAAGCCAAATACCGTCTCCAGCATATGTTTCTAAGTGTTCCCCATAATCACCTAATAATATATGCGAGAACTGTTGTCTCTCTGGGAATTTTTTTGTGGAAAAGCACTGTGACCTGATAATTCAGGAATTGAGCCTCCTACAAAGGTTGATTTAAAATCCCTCCAATCAAACTTCTGAATATGGCAGGTCATCCTTTCTTACATATTTAGGCTACAATGCTGTATCATTATATTATCTGTCATTAAAAGGTTTTTCTATTCCATTTCCTCTATTGTATTTGATTGAATGAACCTGGAAGTGGAAGATGCCAGCGTAGTTGTCTTGGAAGGATTGACCATGAGGGACCACCCTGTGTAGCAGCTTCTCATTAAGGGTGAGGGAAGCAATGGCTGCCAGGAGCCAGCAGTCACCTATCCAGAGGTAAAATAGTAAAAAATAAATTAATCAAATGTATTTATAAAGCACTTTTAAACACTGAGCGGTTGTCACCAAGTGGTTCACAGTAACCTGGCCTAAACTCCAAGAGCAAGCAGATGCACAGTGGCCTGGAAAACCTTCCTACAATGAGGAGGAAACCTAGAGAGAAACCAGGCTCAGAATAGAAGCACCTGGCCCAGATGGGAGAAGAGGGAGATAGTTAAAGCATTTTCAAACGTAATCATTTCAACCTGGGGTGAAAGTGTGAGAGAGGGTGAATAAATATAAGCTAGCTTTAGCTGAGCCTCAAATGTTTTCTTAAAATAACACCAAATAACGATACAGAAACCTTAACATTCAAAATCTAAAAAGGCACCATAGCCTAAATTACTAATGTGTGCATCTTTCTAAAATATTACCCATGTATCTTAAAAACACAACATTTACACTGGCTGGTGCGGTTTCTATCTCACCACTTTAAATGAAGGCTGCTGTAAGTAGTAAAAACAAAACACTTAACTCATTTAAAGCACTCAGCTCAAATCACCCTTGTTCAGCATTTAGTAGTGAGTGAATAGCCAACCTAATGCATTTTGGCCAGTCTGAGCCAAGCCTTCAAACATTTGTTCTGGTTTTCCAAAACCTCAACTCCTCTTTGAAAATCGCTTCCAATTTGCTTTCACTGAAATCATATACCATCAGTAGACTACTATCAATGGCATGCAGCAAGAACAGCTGAACATGTCAAAGGCTTATTCCCACCATCGTCACATTAAAACCATGAGGCAACCTCAGCTATTATGGTCCCGTGTAGATCAGTTGGTAGAGCATGGCGCTTGAAACACCAGGGATGTGGGTTTGATTCTCACGGGGGACCAGTACGAAATTGTATGTACTCACTGCTGTAAGTTGATCTGCATAAGAGCGTCTGCAAAATTACTCAAATGTAAATGTATTCAGCCTTTAAGGGGCCATGTACTGTAACTGAATTAGTGTGGGGAGTAAGAATTAGCTACTTCCCTATAGAGAGAGCTATGGGGATTGCTAATGCAATTTTAAAATGTCCCTAATGTCACAACTGGGGATTGCTCTGGCCTCAAGGTCTTGCTAAAAATCTCCCTTTCTTTTAAGTGTAACTGCTGTTATCGACTGAGGGGTTGAAATCCTAAGGCTAAGGCCACACTCAAACGCATTAACAGATGAAATTGTGTATGACCAATATCATTGTCCGTTGTCGTCACAATTACCACTTCAAAAAGCATTGGCTTCATACGAAATTCTCGAACATAAAATTCTAGTGTGTCGGCGTTGTAATGTGGGTGCATATGACAGCAGCCTTATCCATATAAGTGTATACTCAGAAGTAGATATGTTTAATAAGCTTAGCACTGCTTTCTGGTGAAAAAGTTCAAGTATGGACATACTATAGTGAGGAGTAGTATCAGATTGTCAATCAGTCACATCTTCTATTACATTTCAAGCACTGGTTAGCTTCAACCTGAAGTTTGACGAGCCTTATAGAATACTTGAAAGGCTACATAACTCAGTCAAGATAATTCCCCAAAACAAACAGAGGGGGAGCCCACAGGCCGTGACATAACAGGAGAGTCAACTCCTGCCAAAGACAGAAAGAGAGAAGTTGTTTGTGGGCTGGGTCTTCAGAACGTTGTGTGTATAACAATTACACATCCGACCGCCTTTTCAGTTCCAACTAGACTAGGGATGTGAGAAAAATTTAACCAAGACTTATGAGATCCCAAGAACAGAACAGTTTTGGGCTTTTTTTGGGCCATATCCTGTGATCTACTCACAACAACATTTTCTCACTAGTTAAAAGGGAAGCTGATCATGGCATTAATCACGACTGATAGCTCGCTGATTGAACAATCTTTTATCTTGAATTCCATTCCAGTGGCTAGGTCCGTTATCCGCCTCCCTCCACCCTGTTTTGCAAACATACGCCAGAGATTGCTGCATGGGACATCAGCCAAGATCCATTAGCACGCTTTCTCTGTAGGCGTGTCTGCTATTAGCCTTTCTGTGAATCATTACCAGTGTCTCCCTGACTCACAAATGGGTTCTGCCACACCCAAACAGTCAGCTGCCTAGTCAGGGTCATTCTTATTTTACACACAGAGCTATTACAAAAGAGATATACAGTACCAGTCAAAAGTTTGGACACAACTACTCATTCAAGGGTTTTTATTTTTTATTCTTTTCTACAGAATAAAAGTGAAGACATCAAAACTATGAAATAACACATGTGGAATAATGGAACCAAAAAAAGTGTTAAACAAATCAAAATATATTTTAGATTATTCAAAGTAGCCATCTTTTGCCTTGATGACAGCTTTGCACACTCTTGGCATTCTCTCAACCAGCTTCATGAGGTAGTCACCTGGAATGCTTTTCCAGCAGTCTTGAAGGAGTTCCCACATATGCTGAGCACTTGTTGGCTGCTTTTCCTTCACTCTGCGGTCCAAATAATCCCAACCATCTCAATTGGGTTGATGTCGGGTGATTGTGGAGGCCAGGTCATCTGATGAAACACTCCATCACTCTCATTCTTGGTAAAAAAATAGCCCTTACATAGCCTGGAGGTGTGTTGGGTCATTGTCCTGTTGAAAAACAAATGATAGTCCCACTAAGCCCAAACCAGATGGGATGGCGTATCGCTGCAGAATGCTGTGGTAGCCATTCTGGTTAAGTGTGCCTTGAATTCCAAATAAAATCAGACAGTGTCACCTGTAAAGCACCCCCACACCATCACACCTCCACCTCCATGCTTCACGGTGGGGACCACACATGCGGAGATCATCCGTCCACTTACTCTGTGTCTCTCAAAGACACGGCGGTTGGAACTAAAAATCTCAAATTAGGACCAAAGGACAGATTTACATGGGTCAAATATCCATAGCTTGTGTTTCTTGGCCCAAGCAAGTCTCTTCTTATTGGTTAGTCTTATTAGTCTTATCTTATTGGTGTTCTTTAGTGGTTGTTTCTTTGCAGCAATTCAACAATGAAGGCCTGATTCACGCAGTCTCCTCTGAACAGTTGATGTTGAGATGTGTCTGTTACTTGAACTCTGTGAAGCATTTATTTGGGCTGCAATTTGTGAGGCTGGTACCTCTAATGAACTTATCCTTTGCAGCAGATGTAACTCTGGGTCTTCCATTCCTGTGGCGGTCCTCATGAGAGCCAGTTTCATCGTAGCGCTTGATGGTTTTTGCGACAGCACTTGAAGACACTTTCAAAGTTCTTGAAATTTTCCAGATTGACTGACCTTCATGTCTTAAAGTAATGATGGACTGTCATTTCTCTTCACTTATTTGAGCTGATCTTGCCATAATAAGGACTTTTACCAAATAGGGCTATCTTCTGTATACCAACCCTACCTTGTCACAACACAGCTGATTGGCTGAAACGCAAGAGTGCGTAAAGCTGTCATCAAGGCAAAGGGTGGCTACTTTGAAGAATCTCATATATTAAATATATTTTGATTTGTTTTGCACTTTTTTGGTTACTATGTTATTTCATAGTTTTGATATCTTCACTATTATTCTACAATGTATAAATTAGTTAAAAAAATCTGAAAAACCCTTGAATGAGTAGGTGTGTCCAAATGTTTGACTAGTACTGTATGTATATATGTACACTACCGTTCAAAAGGTTGGGGTCACTTAGAAATGTTTTTGGTTTTGAAAGAAAAGCTCATTTTTTGTCCATTAAAATAACACCAAACTGATCAGAAATACAGTGCAGACATTGTTATTGTTGTAAATGACTATTGTAGCTGGAAATGTCTTATTTTTAATGGACTATCTACATAGGAGTACAAAGGCCCATTATCAGCAACCATCACTCCTGTGTTCCAATGGCATGTGGTGTTCGCTAATCCAAGTTTATCATTTTAAAAGGCTTATTGATCATTAGAAAACCCTTTTGCAATTATGTTAGCACAGCTGAAAACTGTTGCCCTGATTAAAGAAGCAATAAACTGTTGTTCTTAAACTAGTTGAGTATCTGGAGCATCAGCATTTGTGGGTTCGATTACAGGCTCAAAATGGCCAGAAACAAAGAACTTTCTTCTGAAACTCGTCAGTATATTCTTGTTCTGAGAAATTAAAGCTATTCCATGTGAGAAATTGCCAAGAAACTGAAGATCTCATACAATGCTGTATACTACTCAATTCACAGAACTCCCACCACTCCCAAAGAATGTGAAAAACCATAATTGTAATCTATCCCACTGCACATCTAGGCAAGTTAGGTCTGGCAAGAATTGATGAGTTGTTTTTCTGTTCTATGGAGCAAAATGAACTACTGTATGTCTCAGAATGAGGGAAGAGCTATTCACTGTTCCATGCAGGCAGTAATTTTGTTAGTTTTTCTAGTCCTCTGGTTTCACTTAAGTGCTCTGTCAATGAAAATAACATTCACATTGAAAACATGCAACACATTAGAGGGAGGGGGAGGGACACTGCTGTTAAGCAACAAGGTTTTTTTTATAACAGGGACTTTTTCTCCCAGAAACCGCTTAAGCAAGAAACACACAGAAAATCTGAGTGTAGATAGACTCCCAATAGATACTTATCACAGAAGGAGGCCATTCCTTTGCTTGCTAGTACAAAATACATACCTGCTGAGTATCGACCTGGTACCGCCAAAACTACAGTTTCTACTTGTAGAATCAGTAGCCGACAACTTGACTTTGAGACAATCAGAGAGCACGAACCTCCACATGGGGGAGCCGACAGGAGTGACAAGGGGGGGGGGAAAAGAATTGGGCACTTTTTCTGGTCTAATCCACCCTTTTTGTCAGAGTGTTCTAAATTTAATTTAATTTTATCTTTATTTTACTAGGCAAGTCAGTTAAGAACAAATTCTTATTTTCAATGACGGCCTAGGAACAGTGGGTTGACTGCCTGTTCCGGGGCAGAACGACAGATTTGTACCCTGTCAGCTCGGGTATTTGAACTTGCAACCTTTCGGTTACTAGTCCAACGCTCTAACCACTAGGCTACCCTGCTGCCCCTCAATAAAACAATAAATAAAACAATAAAGCTGTATAATACATATTTTCTTCTAGAGCAAGTCTTTATATATTTTTTTACGTCTAGCTAAGGAGTTTTGTGCTCGAATAAGTACTTTTTGCTAATGTGCACTAGCTTATTAGTTTGCTAGATAGCTAACGTTAGCTTGCTAACTGAGCAAGGTAGTCACTTCATATAAAATGAATGGGGTGGTAATAAGTGCAGCACAATGCACACAACACTAAATGCTTTACCAAGCTAGCTATCTGGCCACTGTAGCTAGTAACATTATAATGAAATCACAATGCTCATTTCCATGAAGCAGCAGCCTGTAGCTGGCTGTCCAGAGTCAATACAGCATCTTTACGTTACCTAGCTAGCACAACAGCTAGCTAGCTATCTAGAGAATCATGATAACAATTTAGCTAATGTTAGCCAGCTAGCTAAAAATGTATCTATGGACTGTCCATGTGAGAGTAAATTAAATAGTTTCTTTGTCATCTTGCTAGCTATTATTTAGCTGTAGCCAAACTAGCTGTGGCCAGCTGGCTGGTATCAACAATGGCTTTCTACAACAATTGCAACATTAGTGCAGTTGGCTAGTTAGCTAAGTAACATTGACTAGACCATGAAGCGACTCACATGAATATGCATTGCCAAACAAGGCTACAGCCATCTTCTGGTCTGGAGTATTTTAACAAGGCTGAATAGCTGATGACTTCAAGGTCTTTGCTGTGTGAATACAAAAGAGATCGACTGCCAACACTCTGTTCAGAGGTGCTAAGTACTGTCGGCAAGCAAAAGTTTGACAATCCTACCGGTGTGTCTGAGCTATTACAATAGTAGTACTGTAGTTCCTGGAGTACCACACTGCAGAAAACAGAAATACATATTATTTAAGGCCTTCCATTAAGCCCCCTTTTAGTGTCAAACTATTACAGCACATTGACACCTAAGCACTTTGATACTCACCCAGTGCTCCTTGACAGATATCAGTCCTTGTGGCACCGCCCAAAATGAACTCAGGGTTATCTGAAAACTCCTATTGAAAATGAAGTTAAATCAGAAACAGTATTTTAAAGACACGCAAATATGTACACATCGAGACAAATATCATGTAATTACAGTACCCCTACTTAGGATTTTGCAACTTTAACCCATGGCCATTTTGGACTGACACTGAAAGTATCTTTGGTCAAACTTTTCAAGCTTTCAAAATGTCTGTCAAAAGTAGATTGTTACTCTCTCAATATATCAAATGTTATTTGTCACGTGCGGAATCTTTACAACCCCTTAACCAACAATACAGTTTTAAGAACCCCCCCCAAAGAAGACATAAGAACAACAAATAATTAAAAAGCAGCAGTAAATAACAATAGCGGGGCTATATACAGGGGGTACCGGTACAGAGTCAAATGACATCAAAGCATGATTTGAGGAGTGAAAAGCTACCGCTAGTGTGAGAGAGCAGGACTGCCATCTCAGCCTTAAGTTATTTAAATAATTTAGCAGCTTGTGCTGTTCGTTAGTATACACAAGCAGCAGCTGTTGGAGGAGATATGTCTGGCATGTAGGCCTCTAGACTGTTTGTTCAACACTTCCCGACAAGGGACGCTGACTGAAGTGAGCATGGCTCTCACGCCAGCCCACCGCCACATTAATCTATCAACAGTGCTGTCTTTACCTCTGCTACATAATGACAGTGTCATCACATGCTGCGTGAAAGATGGATTTTGAGTTACATTTGTTTTTTGCCCACCAGACTAACTAACATTTTCCTGTAGTAAAGAATAAAATACATTTTCCAATACAAAGAACTATTTGAAAGCAGAAATAGACTGGGACATTGTGACCAGAGTAATGTATCAACCATTTGTGGATACATAATCAAGGAAGGGATTCATTTGTTGTTTGAGTGTTTTATTTTTATATTTCACCTTTATTTAACCAGGTAGGCCAGTTGAGAACAAGTTCTCATTTACAACTGCGACCTTTATCTTTGCATAGAGTGGGAGGAATTACTGGTAAGGCCACAGAAGTCACAATGAGAGACTCATCTTAAACAGCACCTTTTCAGGTTAGGTGTAATGCTAACCCTAAAAGCCAACTCTCAACACCCTAACCCTCTTTGTTGAAAAGACCAGCTGTTTTTTTTTCTCATGACATGCCATTCATTGTGCCCCTCCATGCCAAAATAACTATTTAATTCTCAGCACAGGCACAAAATATATCTAGAGTGCCATGTGTCTGCAAGTAGCACATACTGTGCACATCCTGTAGTCTAACCACGCAGGAACAAAGGTTTGATTCAGAGGCTGGAGCAAAAGCCATTTAGACACCACAAGAATAGCTTACACACTTTTTTGCAATACCATTTATGAGTTTAGAGACAAATCCTTACTTGAGATCAAAAAGACCCTGGCAAGTCAGTTAAGAACAAATTCTTATTTACAATGAAGACCTACCCCGGCCAAACCCTAAACCAGACGACACTTGGCCAATTGTGCATGGCCCTATGGGACTCACAAACACGGCGG
The DNA here is from genome assembly GCF_036934945.1 of Oncorhynchus masou masou. Taxonomy (NCBI): domain Eukaryota; kingdom Metazoa; phylum Chordata; class Actinopteri; order Salmoniformes; family Salmonidae; genus Oncorhynchus; species Oncorhynchus masou. The sequence goes on along the minus strand of NC_088216.1, from coordinate 33,966,405 downwards.
TTGTGATACAGCCTGGAATCGAACCAGGGTCTTTCGTGACGCCTATAGCACAGAGACGCAGTGCCTTAGACCCCTGCGCCACTCAGGAGCCCAAAGGGTTGATACAACCAAGGGATTTGTATGTGTATCTCTTGTATGGCTTCAAATACAATATTAATTTGGAACACTAACTCCTATCAGTCTCTTACTGTGGGCCTCATCCACTCCACGCCCTGGGTTTTGGATGAGTGGGGGGCCAGCTCTTTGAAGCCCAGGGAGGGTGGCTCGGGGGGGAAGCAGGAGTCCTCGAACAGGCAGCCGCTCTCCAGGCACTCCTGCTTCAAGGCCTCGTAGTCCTGGTTGAGGAACTTCAGCGCCCGCTCGTTGGTTCCCATTCCCTCGGCGTGTAGTCTCTCCCTCTGGATGCGCGCTGAGACCCCTCCGAATGGGTACATGCTGGGATGGAAGAAATAAGAGGGTGTGTGGGTGTGTGTTAAGAGGTGGGTTACTGGAAGCTAGCATATAAATAGCCCCAACAGAATAAACGTGCAGGCAGAGGGACATTGTTTCAAATGAGAGGGGACACTGTACGATGTGGCTCATTATCAGTAAACGCTTTTTACTCATGACAATGGAGATAATGTATCAGAACTAGGAGCCGTGATGGGCCCAGAGTGGCCGTGGGTAGGACACTCTCTCTGAGTGCTGTCTGAATATTTCATAGGTACAACTGAGTGCCACAATGTAAAGGCGTTTGGATTGTCTGGAATTCCACTGGTATTTTCATGTAAATTAACAAGTGGGATGATAGCCTTTTGCAGATACAGTTTGACTATTAATCATACACTTTCAGTATGTTTATATCCAGCCATATGAAACATATATTTTGTTTATATGGCTGGATAGTTATAGGGTAGAACAATCACTATGCTCAAATACTTTGAAGAGGCATTCTTCCTGGCCTGCCCTAAAAAAAGGTGATCATGCTCTAACATAATTAGATACAGAGGAAGGACACCCTGTGTCCGTCAACGCAATTCTGTTAGGCACAAAACGGAAACTGCAGCATAAAACATCATTTGATGGTTAAGTTAGAGAAGGGACTACAATTCCAATCTGTACATTAGACTCCATTCCAGTCACTGAACAGACCATGACAAGAACACACATATATATTATTGTACCTTCAGTCCTTCAGTGTGGGAGGCAGCAGGCTTGGGAAAACAAAAGTCCAGTTAATTTAGGATTCAGTCTTCACAGGCACAGTCACGTGCATACATAGCTGGAATTTCACTGTCGTATAGCAAAGCAGTGAGCTATACACACATGCAAGCAAGAAGCACTGTTCGTTGTCCATGTTGTACATTTCACTGACATGAGATTGATAAGGACAGCAGCTGGTAGAGAACTCTTATAGGTACCTATAGAGCTGGATGGTACAGTATGTCATGTCATTCACTAGGTTAATTGACTAGAGGGGGGATTGCTTTGAACACAGCGGCACTGTCGCATCACAGACGTATCACAAGAAGCAACTGTTTTTGAACGCTGAACTGTGTCTCATAACGAAAAAGGTTTATGGTACAATAGTCGATCGTTGTAGCAGATCTGTATGGTACATGACAAAGTAGGACCTAAAAACAGAATTCAATTGTTGCAGACAATGGCTCCCTTCCTCCATCCAAAGACACTTGCTGTGGAAATCAAACACACTTCAATAAACTGGTAGTGATGCTAAATTTTCAAACAGCTGGGATCCCCTTTTGTTTTTGCACTCATTCACACCATGCACCTAATACAATAAACAGCCCTCGTCTTCTTCTATTACCAATAAAATACATTTTTATGGGGTATACTCCATATATACATTTTACTTAGTAACCAGAAAGAAAGTCTAACAAGGCATTTGTTTGGGTTGATATATCAATAAACAAGGCTGCAACAATACATTTGAATCAATACTGTTGATTGAAACTGAAATGCTTGTGGCAAGTCCATTGGAACTAACGCCAATTTGCCTGCCAACACTATAGTTAACTATGTGGAATTAAATGTGCATTTCTTGTTCATTTCATGGTCATCAAGAAAACGTTGAATGATCATTTCATATTCTTGGATAAATCCAACTGCCTATGCAGTAAGCCTGCATCAAACTGATCAAATTGTTGCTTTGAGTATTGATTTCAGTCTAGTCAGGTTCACACCCCTTCCAGAAAGCTGCATCACCTTTAAAATAAACCCTCAATAACACTGTGTTAGCCTCCTTATTACAATTCATTGAACCACAATCTACATGGTTGCGAGTCATTTAAAGTATAGGCCTGTAGACTACTTTACTTTCTGCAATAATCCCTGTGCATATCACATTTGTTCATGTTGTTTTCAGTGGATCAAATGGGCTTGTGATCTTTTTATAGTTGTATAAATAAAATACCACAGAGCAGCATGTCAAGTGTTGACCGTGAAGGGTGTAAGACAGTAATGGAGCCTTTCAGAGAGAATTTATTTTGTTTTAGAAATCATATCAAGGATCAAGGATAACGTATCTCAAAGAAGAGAGTCGCCTGCCATGTTTGGAGGAATCAGCTGATACTGAGCAGTTCATCACATCATATTGCATCATCCAAACCCGCAAAACTAATTTCCATGACTGGACATGCTTCACATAGATTACCATTGCAATGAAGCATGGTAACATGCAATATATGCTGTTATGCTGAGTTTCAGCGCATTTAATTTCGGTAAATAGTCCCAATTCAATAACACAATCACATAGAGACATGCATCTTGCATTCCAAATCATAGATCAGACATAACTTACCACTGACCCGAAATATTTTTAGACACTTTCCGAGGTGACGTTCAGTGTCTCTGTTAACCGATATGTGTAAATATATCTATCATTTCATATGAGTGAAGACCAGAACAAAGATGCAATCAGTGTTGTTACTGCAGTGTCTTGCCCAGCCCATTCCGGTGGGAGGGGTTTAGCAGCATCAAAATGAGGGGATTCGATTAATCCCGCCCGGGCAGGCGTGTTTTGCGACGGCTAAAAGTTGATTGCATTCGATTTGGAACAGGACTGCCTCCCGGGCGTGAGCCAGGAATCCCGTTCAAAGCCCACGGCGAAGTCGGTTCATTTTTTATTTAACCTTTATTTAACTCGGAAAGTCAGTTAAGAACAAATTCTTATTTACAATGACGGCCAAACCCGGACACCGCTGGGCCAATTGTGCGCCGCCCTATGGGACTCCCAATCACCGCCGGATGTGATGCAGTTCAAAACAAAAGTGACGCAATGAAGCTAATATTCTGTGTTTTCTCATGCAAAGGGGATTGCGTTAGATGAAAACGCGTTATCTGCTTTCCTAATGAAAACTAGATAGAACATTCAAAGATTTATTTTATGGAAAAGAGATGTGTTTCTGGACGATGCACCATGCTGCCTTGATGCCAAAATGACCGAGTGAGGCAGATTACTGTTTGGTTTGAGAAAGGAGCGCCTCCTTTTCGCCCGATGACGTGTGGTGCCTATGTGCGGTGCCTCGCGGCTCAGCATAAATGAATCAACCAAGCCAATCTTATCCACCCAATCGAATTTAGCGTATTATTGAAGAGCCAAGATCCGTGTATAGTTGGTGCGCAACTGGGCATCATAGGCCGTATAGACAGTCGTAGACCGTTGGTTTATAACCTAAAAGCCTACATATAGCCGATGGATTCATTTCCGACATTATTATAATATAAGAAATCTTTATTTGAGCATTGCATGGAATTCCATGTGGACATTCCATAAAACAGGCCAAAATAAAAAGCAATTTCACAATCTCTACAAGACATATTTTATATTACAAAAAGTAAACAGATTACAGTGGTTTGTGAACAAATATTTCCTTGTTCCTCTTACAGAATGACATTCACATGAAATCTACCACAGTAATACCATACCACAGTTAGTAATGTCTAACCGAATACACAATACCATGCAGCAGTGAATAAAATACATGTAAAAATGTGACATAAAAATCTAAAAAATTCCATTAAATAATGAATTTAATACTTGTTTTTTTAACTTGCACATTTTTCTTCGGAATGAACAGGGGTCTTCTAGATCATCGTAAATGTTAGCCACTGTAACAAAAAGAACAGACAATCACATTGCATTAGGCCTACCTGTGATGTGAATCCAAGCTATCTGCAGTACCATATCCATCATATCCAAGTCTGAGCAGCCATCCTTGTTTCTTTGAATAATTCATTCACTGACCTGATGGAAGTCGAGCTCAATGGAGCCACTGTCATGAGCATCAATCTTCATAAAGACTCCTGTATAAAATAGAGTAGTTATCCATTGTTTACAGTAAAAAACACACAGGTTACAGCTCAAACTATGAAATCAGTGCCTGGTGTTAGATTAGCTAGATTTTATATAATTGAAAAGTTTTTAAACACTGTTTCTTCATTAGTTTTAAAATGACCACAAACTGAAGTTTGTGTTTCAGCCCAAACAGCCATTTAGTCTGGAAGAGAACAAACTACATTGTTTAGAGTGAAACTACAGGCTTTGGGTTATGATACGGTAAGACAGATGTTCATAAAGCAACTGTAAGTTAAATCCCTCAAGAATAAATGACTATATCGTTAACTGAAATGTTGACTATTGAACAACAGGAAATCTTTATGGTTTGGGATTTTGAGAAAGCCAACTATACTCACTGAACATCATATCCAGACGCATAAGGCAGGCCACAAAGTTATCAAAGTCGATGGTCATGTCTGGCTCAGCGTAGCGAGCCACGAGTATCTGATAAATGCCATTGTTCAAAGTGAAGCCTGAGGAAGGAAAAGAAGCGTTTCCTTGTTAGAAACTGAGCAGTGAAGCATTGAGTGCAATGACAGCCTGTGTACCTAAGAGTTTCTTTCTGTTGCAAACACCTTCAGTTCAGCTCAATTCCCCTTACTCCAAACTGCTTCAATGGGTTTTTAGTCTGTTATGCACATACATTATTCACTTCTAAGACCAATCAGCTTAGGCCTTGCTCAACGGCTCAATTTCTGGAATTTGAACTCTATGGTTACGAGCACCAGTCCTTTTCCAAATCGGGTGCCTCATTACAATACCATTGATAGTTGTCCTTTCCCCTATCTACGTCTACTTAAGCGTGAACACATTCACCAACCCATATCTGTCAGATCAGCGACATCTCCAAGGAAGCCAAAAAGATAGGCTCAATTAAAAAGTAGTCACAGGATCAGAAAATGCCAAGAGACTCGCCTGCTTCTTTCAGGGCCATACGCATCTCTGGAGTACTCATGGTGCCTGAATTGTCCATGTCATTCTTCTTATAGATACCCTGTAGGAACAAACGGCACATTACCCAATTAAATAATTTTTGGTTATATATGCTCAATGACGTCTTCTGCACTGCTGCCAGGTAAAACATAGCATGCTCCACATTATCAGCATGGGTAAGTACTACATCCACTATTTCCAACCTAAATGTAATGTGTGATTGTATACATTGTGCATTATTTCTAAGTAGTATTTAGTTGTTTTGTTTATCTTTTAGTTTAGTTGTAAATGTTGAGTGTCTTATGTTCTAGTGTTTAAAATATGAGACCTTATGTTAAATCTATTCCGACATTAATATCTGTACTATGTTGATTAGATTAAGATCACTTTATTGGTCAATTGGACACAAGGTCCAAAATTTGACTTCTGCTTAAAACCCAACACCTCCGAGAGCACAAATTCACTCACATACAGGTGGAGATGCAGGGGGGGGGGGGGCTGCCACACGGGGTGCCCAGGTAGCTGTTGTTTTTAAGTGCCTTGTCCAAGGGCACACATTGGCATATAGGATACCTTCAGGTTTGCCAACTCACTTATGCATCTCATCATTGTTTTTGGTTGAGCATGTTATGTCATACCTGTGACACCTGTTGGAGAAATAGCTGGGAACTACCAATAGAAAATTGCAATCAGGGCATCCACTTCGGGGTAGAAATTCAAACCCTTCTCGAAAACATATCTTACCAGGTATTTCTGCACTTTCTTCCACAGAGTAGCGAATTCCCCAAGGCCCAATTTTCCATTCCCACTGTCCTACTGTAGAGTTAAGATTCAAACGTTCAGTACAAGCACACCATATCGTATAATTGGTTGAACATGGAACTTAAGCAAATTTGTACCTCTGGCCAGCAGATGAAAACACTGCTTTACTTAATGTGATATAAGTTAAGAGATTGACATACTATAGTATAGAAGAGAGGAGGCGGGTGGGAGGAGGTATAGGAGGACGGGCTCATTGTAATGGCTGGAATTTAATAAATTGAACGGTATCAAACACATTAAACATATGGAAACCACATTTAGTCTGGGAATACTGACAGAAAGAAAGGATACATCCATGAGGTTGACCATGATTCTACAGGTTTCAAGACTGAAGCCATCTGTTTTGATGTCAGTTCCTGCAAAACAATAAAAAGGACTATTGAGGGATGTTCCAGAAAAGGGAGATTAATGAGTTAGCCACCAAATTTGTCAGATCTTGAATCAACGCTGCTCTAGATAGAATGTTCTGCGCCAGAGAGAGCTGAAACGATGGCAACGAATCATCCACAATAAAAGGATAACTCAACTCTATCCTGAATTTGTGGCTACATTCACAAGTTCTCAACCAATCAAATCAAATGTCCTACCTCTTCCAAGAATCATGTCACTATTCCAACATGTGACACAGTGACAGATAAAATGTGGATGAATTTGTTAGTTGTTTGTTGCACTGATACATTTGTACTAGGGCATAAATGAGTTTAATAAAAGCTTGCATTTGCTTTATTTATCTTTCTGGAATAGCCTTCAGGTCCATCTGAAGCTGTGTGCTTTCTAAGTAGTAGGAGTAACAGAGACTAACCCTGAACAGCAATCCTTGGACGATCCAATGGTCCCAACAACACCTTGTCACTCAAGTCAACCGTGTAACCGGAGTGAGCAACAGTTGACTAGATCTTAGGGCGGGTGAAATCACTTGTACAATGGGCTATCCAGCACTGCGTATCCAACACTGTTGCCTGGATTAAAGGCAACATTTGCACTGAGCTAAAGGGTGGAGCTGCCACTTTCAAGGTGCGGGACTCTAACCCGGAAGCTTACAAGAAATCCTGCTATGCCCTGCAACGAACCATCAAACAGGCAAAGCGTCAATACATGGCTAAGATTGAATCATATTACACCGTCTCCAACGCTCGTCGGATGTGGCAAGGCTTGCGAATTAATACAGACTACAAAGGGAAGCACAGCCGCGAGCTGCCCAATGACACGAGCCTACCAGACGAGCTAAATCAATTCTATGCTTGTTTCAAGGCAAGCAACACTGGGGCATGCATGAGAGCATCAGCTGTTCCGGACGACTGTGTGATCACGCTCTCCGTAGCCGACGTGAGTAAGACCTTTAAACAGATCAACATACACAAGGCTGCGGGGCCAGATGGATTACCAGGATGTGTGCTCCGGGCATGTGCTGACCAACTGGCTTGTGTCTTCACTGACATTTTCAACATGTCCCTGATTGAGTCTGTAATACCAACATGTTTCAAGCAGACCACCATAGTCCCTGTGCCCAAGAACACAAAGGCAACCTGCCTAACTGACTACAGACCCATAACACTCACGTCCGTAGCCATGAAGTGCTTTGAAAGGCTGGTCATGGCTCACATCAACATCATTATCCCAGAAACACTAGACCCACTCCAATTTGCATACCGCCCAAACAGATCCACAGATGATGCAATCTCCATTGCACTCCACACTGCCCTTTCCCACCTGGACATGAGGAACATCTATGAGAGAATGCTATTCATTGACTACAGCTCAGCGTTCAACACCAGAGTACCCTCAAATCTCATCACTAAGCTAAGGAACCTGGGACTAAACACCTCCCTCTGCAACTGTATCCTGGACTTCCTGACAGGCCGCCCCCAGGTGGTGAGGGTAGGTAGCAACACATCTGCCATGCTGATCCTCAGCATTGGAGCTCCCCAGGAGTGCATGCTCAGTCCCTGTACTCCCTGTTCGCCCACGACTGCATGGCCAGGCACGACTCCAAAACCATCATTAAGTTTGCAGACGACACAACAGTGGTAGGCCTGGTCACCAACAAAGACGAGACAGCCTATAGGGAAGAAGTCAGAGACCTGGCCGGGTGGTGCCAGAATAACAACCTATCCCTCAACGTAACCAAGACGAAGGAGATGATTGTGGACTACAGAAAAAGGAGCACCGAGCACGCCCCCATTCTCATCAACGGGGCTGTAGTGGAGCAGGTTGAGACCTTCAAGTTCCTTGGTGTCCACATCAACAACAAACTAGAATGGTCCAAACACACCAAGACAGTCGTGAACAGAGCACGACAAAGCCTTTTCCCCCTCAGGCAACTAAAAAGATTTGGCCTGGGTCCTGAGATCCTCAAAAGGTTCTACAGCTGCAACATCGAGAGCATCCTGACCGGTTGCATCACTGCCTGGTATGGCAATTGCTCGGCCTCTGACCGCAAGGCACTTCAGAAGTCAGTGCGTACGGCCCAGTACATCACTAGGGCAAATCTGCCTGCCAACCAGGACCTCTACACCATAGACTGTTCTCTCTACTACCGCATGGCAAGCGGTACCGGAGTGCCAAGTCTAGGACAAAAAGGCTTCTCAACAGTTTTTACCCCCAAGCCATAAGACTCCTGCACAGGTAACCAAATGGTTACCCGGAGTATTTGCACTGTGTACCCCCAACCCCTCTTTTACACTGCTGCTACTCTCTGTTTATCTTATATGCATAGTCACTTTAATTATACATTCATGTACATACTACCTCAATTGGCCTGACCAACCAGTGCTCCCGCACATTGGCTAACCGGGCTATCTGCATTGTGTCCCACCACCCACCAACCCCTCTTTTTACGCTACTGCTACTCTCTGTTCATCATATATGCATAGTTACTTTAACCATACCTACATGTACATACTACCTCAATAAGCCTGACTAACCGGTGTCTGTATATAGCCTTGCTACTGTTATTTTCAAATGTCTTTTTACTGTTGTTTTATTTCTTTACTTACCTACACACACACACACACACACACACACACACACACACACACACACACACATACATACCTACTTTTCGCACTATTGGTTAGAAACTGTAAGTAAGCATTTCACTGTAAGATCTACACCTGTTTTGTTCGGCGTACGTGACAAATAAACTTTGATTTGATTTGATGCGCATCTGCCTCAGATCCACAAAACAAAACTTTTACTTACGTTTGGAGACAATCTTATTCATGATGGTTTTCAGCTCTGCTGCAGAGATCTCCATGTCCTGAATAAATAAACAATAAATAAATAAATAAACAATATATATAAAATACAAAATGTTTTTTTACACAATTTTGAATACAAAAGAAATCAGAACTTCCAAGAACCGCAAAGAGAATCCTTTTCCAGATTAATGATGTTTAGGTTCACCCTCTTTACAGTTTTTTTTCGATTGCTAAACGACAGTGGACACAACTGGAGTCACATGTGCAAAACTCTAACTACAGTCTGCACAGCAGCAGTTCATGTGGACCAAACTCTAGTTCGTTTTTCATTGCTTGAACACAGTTTTCAAAACTCTACACACTTATCCCATGACTTTAACCACAACCTGCACAACACTGTGGATTTACAGCACTTTGTTCAAATGCTAACACACTGCTGTCAAAACTGTGAACCACACATTCAAAACGGAATAGATTTCAGCCTTGTGCCTTTCAAACACTGCTGATTGCAATTTCAGCTGAAAGGCAAAGCAGGTGTCTTGTTTTAGACTTGTTAGTGAACACACACACATATTACAGTATGTATAGGTAGAGCTCAGAAAGACTCATTTTGGAAATGGAACAAGGAAGATGGGTTCGTGGAGGGAGAAGGGTGGCAGGGAGAGGGCGGATGCGTGGAGGAAGACAAAGAAGACAAAGAGCTGTTATTTCAGATGAAATAAGGGCTACACTTATAGACCATGTCGTGAACCATGGTCTCTTAATGAGAGAGGCAGGGTTGAGGGTGCAACCCAATCTGCAAAGATCCATAGTGGCATCCATCATACAAACAGGTGAGAGTTACATCCTTACAGTAAATGAAAACATTACAGGAATCTATTTTGTATTGCAATTATATAATATTTACACAGATATATATTACAGTAAGTTTGACTGTAAAATATATTTTTACAACAGGACCCAAAGGCTGCCCCCAACAGGGGGAAGAGGAAAAATATTTTCAGATGCGCAGGAAAATGCTATTGTTGACATGGTTGTTGTCAACAATGCAATAAAACTGCGGGAGATTCAAGATAGAGTGCTGGCTGATAATGATATATTTGAACATGTTAATTCTGTCAGCACAACAACTATTGCTCGAGTCCTAAAGAAACACCAAGTTACAATGAAACTGTACCGTTCGAGAGAAACAGTGAACGGGTAAAAGAGCAAAGATACCAATATGTCCAGGTAAGACGTCTGAGGTTACGTACACAGCTATACAAAATATTTACAGTTAAAAAAAACACTAGCATTTCTACAGTAAAACTGTGCACTAACTGTTTTTCAGAGAGTAATGGAGGTGGAAGCACTGGAAAGACCACATTCATTTGTATTTATCGATGAAGCTGGATTTAACCTTGCCAAAACACGGCACAGAGGAAGGAATGTTATAGGTCAAAGGGCCACTGTGGAGGTTCCAGGCCAATGGGGGGGAAATATCACCATGTGTGCTGCAATGGCCAATGATGGTTTGCTTCTCAACACACCACTCATTGGCCCATACAACACAGAAAGGCTTATAGCTTTCCTAGAACAGCTCTATGCTCAGCTAGTGCCAGCAGAACAGGGGAGCCAGTAAGAAACCCCCAAATTTTTGTCATAGTTTGCGATAACGTTGCTTTTCACCACTCTGCAGCTGTCACAGATTGGTTTGCAGCACATCACAGATTTATGGTTTTGTACCTGCCTGCATATTCACCCTTCCTCAACCCAATAGAGGAGTTTTTCTCTGCCTGGAGGTGGAAAGTGTTTGGTCACCACCCACATGACCAAATGTCTCTTTTGGAATCCATGCGTCCGGATGTGAGGACACGAGTCAGAGGACTGCCAGGCACTCCAGAAGGTTCTTCCCCAGGTGCATGGCAAGAGAAAACATTAGATGTGATGTTGAAGAAAACCTGTGGCCTGATACTAGAGAGAGGCAGGATTAGCCCCTCAATTATTTGTTTGAATTACAGTATGTACTTTTAGTTTCTACCTTTTTTTCTCATTACTGTAATTACGTAAATTACTACAGACTATTGAAGCAAACTGCTAATTTTCATTTACCTTAAAGAATTGTTATGTTCTAAAAAATTTAATAAATCATGTGAAAGAATGTCACTCTTTACTTTGAAGAAAATATTACTTTGTATGAAGTCACTGAAATTGTTCAAACTGTAAAGATGAAAAGTTTGTATTTTCTGTATTGGTGTTTGATGCCAGTGTTTTTACTCTCAGTGTGTTCTGAGTGACAGTGTGTGTTATCTCAGTGAGGGTTGTGCATAGTGTTTGGCTGCACTGAGCGTGTTTTGAGCCATGTGTTAAGAGTTGTGTTGCTTGGAATGAGTTTTGCAGGTGATGTGAACTGTTTAGCTCAGGTGACTGTTGGTAGTGCAGACTGTAGTTAGAGTTTTCCACATGTGACTCCAGTTGTGCCCACTGTCGTTTAGCAATCGAAAAAAACTGTAACATCCTTTGTAAGTGGATGTGGTGGTTAGGAGGTTGAAATGCACTGATAAAAGTGTCAAAAGAATGATGTGTAAAAATGAATGTACATCTCCTGCAAGCTTTGTAAACAAGCCTCTAAATCCTGCGTCGACTTCAGCATCAGATACAGTCTCCTAAAAAATAAAATAGTTGATTTTAGAACATAATTAGAATGTTTATACATGTAAAGATATGAGAGCAATACTCACAATAAACCAAGAAACCTGAGTTGTAATCACATGTTTGTTTCTTTTGGATTCTTCTAAACAAGGACTATTAGGCACGGTTAGTTATCAATTGTCTTAAGTCTCAGAAAGTACCTTAAGTATTGTTACTACCCAATTTCCTAGTAAATACTAGAGGAAACAATAGCATAAAATAAAGTGAAACCAAAACATTCTGTGCACTACTCACATCATCTAAGTCTGCCTTGACAGGATCGTCACATGGTCTAAATAGCACAACATAAAAAAAAGTTGACATCAGGCAGTAACAAGTCAGACTACCAACACATTATACTGTATGTCAGAGGTCATTGTGTGTGCAGGAGTCATTTTATCACTTGGCCCTGAAAAAGTATGAAACCTGAGCAAAGGTGAGAGCATTACCGAGTCTCAGTCTGCTTCTCTGAGAAAACACGGATGCAGAAGTCACCATTTAGGTGCGGCTCGAAGGTGGAGGGCACAATGAGGTACTCCCCGGGGGGCATTTTGAAGCGGGTGCTAACCTCCCGAAGGTTGACGAAGGTCTCAGACCGGGCCTTTTGAGCATGTGTCAGGAAATAATTCTTGTCCAGGTGAACCTCCCTCTGACCATGAAACTGACAGGAGAACGAACCAATCAGGGAAAGATGCAGGGTGTGTTTTAAGAAACAAACAAACAAAAGGCATTCCTAAAGGTTATTTAAAGTAACAGGGGTTGGAACCAAAATTATTTTCTAATTGTTTCATTCTGAACAGAACCAATATTTCTTTCGTCCCGTTCCACTGTTCCGAAAAGCAAAATAAAATTCTAAACCGGTTTGAACCAAAAAGCAATTTATATTGTTCCCTTTTCAACCTCTGAAATCAGCATATTTTTTTACATTTAGCTCGACATTACATAATTTTACCAATGGATAGGGCAGCTCGCTATGGAGCGTGCAAGCGATTTAGATGCAGTGGACAGGTAAGTGTAACTAACGCAGGGTGCGACATGCAACTGAAATGGGTGAGGAGAGTGCTTGGCATGAAGCGCTGGGCATCTTGTTATTATAACGTGCATTATCTGAATTAGGCCTACAAAACTTTGCCTACGGAGGAGCGTCTTCTATGAAGGAACTTTGAATGTCTTTGTACTCCAGAGAGTTGGCTTAAGTAACTTTTTACCAGAGCTTGACCTTGATCATAATTCTCAGTTCCATCACATATAATGCCACCTAGAGTTTTCAAGAGCTAGACCAGAGCTAGCTAACAATTATTCTTTTTTACCTTCATTTAACTAGGCAAGTCAGTTAAGAATAAATTCTTATTTTCATTGACATTTTCATTAACTGCCTTGTTCAGTGGGTTAACTGCCTTGTTGTTACCTTGTCAGCTCGGGGATTCGATCTTGCAACCTTTCGATTACAAGTCCAACGCTCTAAACACTAGGCTACCTGCCACCCTGAAGTGTGTGCAGAGTGGCACTAGAATTCAAATAAAAACACATCTTACCTTTCTGTAGTTAATAAATCCAATGGGAAACGTGATAACTGTAGTTTCCTTAACTAGCATTGAAAAAGTAAATCTATTTTTCTCGAATAAAAAATCTCTCTCCCCAATTTCGGAATCATGCCTGTAAATTCAGTAGCTACAGTAGACTATGCATGCTTCGGCGGGAGGGGGAGGGGCAGGAAGCCTACACACACACTGGCAAAGATTTTCAGCTGGCAAGCAGACACTGGAATACGTTTCTGAGTGACAGTGAGGGCTTTGCATTTTTTTGTGGGACTGGAAAAAAATGCCTGGAACGTAAAATAACGTTATTAACCAGTTCCCATGTTTTTAAAATAACAGTTCTGTTCCGGAACAGTAGAGATCACTTGCATTTTCGGTTCTGGTTCTGTTCCTAAATTTTTTACAATTATTTTCCAGATTTTGCTTCTGTTCCCTGAACCAGTTCCAACCCCTGGTACAGAATACAATTAAAGGAGATAACTGTAACATATGTAAACATATGTAGCAGACCTTTGTTGACTATTGGTCCTTACACACTGCATGGTCTCTTTGGTTAATCCCTCACCTGTGATGGAACCTGAAACAAAAGAAAAATCACTATATTTTCACCTCATATCAACAAATTTGTTTTCTGCCAATATCTGTTATTGTGATGCAGTTATAATCATTATAAAACTTCTGATAAGCATGTATGACCCCTTTATATAGTCATAGTATCATCTCATAATGACAATGAAATCCTGAATTAATAACAGATATTTTCAGTCAGTTAAAAAATTACAGCATCGAAATAAACAGTTATTCAAATATATACATTCAAATATATAAATGCCAAAAACAAAACAAAGCATTTAAATGCATTTGCTAATGCCAACAGAGCATGTCAGATGCCTTTTAATTGTGATTTAAACACCTTGAACACTATCTAGTTCAACTTGTACGAGGAATATGGAGTATGTGGAATTTTAGTGAAACTGCTTTGCCCACTAGAACCTACCCCCCTTCCTCAAGCCACACCGCAGGGGGTTGAGAAAGACCTTCCTCACCTCATAGATGGCGAAGCCAATGGTGTGCATGTCTTCGCCTACTTTCCTCAGCCGGCGCCGGTTCTTCTGGATCAGGCCCACCACGAAGCTGCAGCCCACCTCGTTATCATCAGGGTCATCGTCCTCCTCATCCAGCCTGATCACAAACTGGGGGTTCATCCAGAAGGTGTCTGGAGTTGGGAGGGAGGTAATGGAATATACTTTTTTAAAGCATGAAATAGTGTGAGTTTACTTGGAAAGTATTTTGTTTGAGGAGTGTTAAGCTGAATGAGCTGAATGAGGTGCTTCTACACCTGTATTGCTTGTTGTTTGGGGTTTTAGGATGGGTTTCTGTACAGCACTTTGAGATATCAGCTGATGTACGAAGGGCTATATAAATACATTTGATTTGATTTTGATTTGATTTGAATACAAGCACAAGACAGAGTAACAGTACACCCAGCAAACCAAGGACATTCCCATCTAGTATTAGCTAACAATCCCATTATTCATTTTTATTTAGGTTATAAACAAACAATAGCATTATATAATTTCACAAACAAAGTGATATTTATAGTCTACTTTCAAATATCCTTGGAATGTTGTGCTAATATTCAATACAATGTTGTGTACAGCATTTGTAACAACTACCACTGATACCACGGAACAAGCACTGTACACAGGCAATTGTTTTGTAAACAAAGACACTACGTAAACATTGCTATGAGTTCAATATAATTCCAGCTTTTGTACTGGCTTTTGCACTATTGATTCATATCAAATAGGTTCCATTGAAATGAATGGTTCTCTGCTCTCTAAGTGAATGTGAAAGTAGAGAGAGACAAATATGGTCACTTTTGAATAATTCAGCAATTGTACTCACAGGCGTGGTTCCTGCACCCCCCAGCAGTGGAACCCTTCCTCCAGCTGCCATCATAGTTACACACACTCCAGTGCTTCACAGAGTCATCCGTTAGTGTATCTGGGGTCAGAGTGCAAATCTCTATGCGAGAGTAATGTCGCAGGAACTCTGTAAATGACATCCTGCACATGGGCAAGATTGGGTGGAATACTTAGCTGATACCAGTTGATAGATTAAAGGGGACAGATCCACTTTAAAGGTAAATGCATTTTGTAACTTTCATTTAATTTTCATTTCAGGTACTATAAACACATTTGGGCAAGAAGCTTAACTAAAAGATAAAACTGAAAATAAAATAAAAAAAGAGAAACACTCACAAAAAAATTACATTTGCTACGATCCACCCTTCAGTTTAGAAACAAAAACAGGGGCAGCACTTTTGACTGGAAATTACAGAATGCACCTTTCATTGGTCATAACATAAAACATCTTCTGGCACCAGTGGTGAAAAGTATTTAAGTAAAAATACTTTAAAGTACTACTTAAGTAGCTTTTATGGGTATCTGTACTGTACTACTTATATTTTTTTACTTTTACCTCACTACATTCCTGAAGAAAAGTATGTACTTTTTACTCCATACATTTTCCCTGACATCCAAAAGTACTCATTACATTTTGAATGCTTAGCAGGATGGGAAAATTGTCAAACTCAAGAACTTACTAAGATAAATTCCCTGGTCATCCTTACTGCCTCTGATCTGGTAGACTCACTAAACACACATGCTTAGTTTGTAAATGATGTCTGAGTGATGGAGTGTGCCCTGGCGAAGTATATTTAAACCCAAATACTTTTAGACTTTTACTCAAGTAGTATTTTACTGTGTGACTCATTTTAACTTGATTCATTTTCTATCAAGGTATCTTTACTTTTACTCAAGTATGACAATTGGGTACTTTTTTCACCACTGTCTGGCACAATAGTTACTGTTAAGCGAATGCATATAACATAACATATGTCTTAAGGCTACAGCTAGCAATTTTAGCCTAACTGGCGTATTAATGCTTTGACTACAGGTAGAACATTTTAACTAACAGGGTTCAAGGCTTTGGCTACATCGAGAAATGTTGGCCTAAGTGTAGCGGACATGAGTCCAGCTCATAGTCTCGTAATGGGGTATCCCCGCGTGCGAGCGACTTCAAAATCAATGTCACTCTGGGCCCAACAGGAAATATCGTGGGTTTCTCCTGTGAGAGACCAGGGTTCACATCCTGCCCGTGACATAAGGGCAACATTTTCGTAATGCAAAACCATTATGTGCGAAACTTATCATAAACCTCAATATAATTTGGCAGCTTGATTTATTTGGAAACTCTTCAACAATAAGCATTAAAAGGACAAGGTTATCTAAACTAGTATTAATCACCTCATAACACACATTATTGAAAAGTTTGTAATTTGGCATAAGATATGTAGCTCAATGTGTTACCCATATTTCTTAGTATTAGACACAAGGTTATCAACTCTAAATAACTAAAATTGTTGTACCAGAATTCTCCATCATCAGCTTTGACGTTCTGGCGCTCTGAATCATCAACGGAGTTCCACTCTGAGGAGCTGGAAGGAGAGCAAAGCAGTGAAAGGTCATATTACTATAAGGTACAAGGAACCTTTATTTCTCTGAGCTATTGTTCTGATAAAGGCACACCTGTCACTCCAAGCCCCTGTCCACTCCACTTGACCCCAAGGGTTACGTATCCTGATCAGCTTCTCCTTACGGCCACGATAGGTCACCTAAAAACACATGCACAACTTACACATAAGTACCCTCATGGACCATGAATTGGGATCATGTGGGTGGGGGAATGATTGCGTCTTCACAGTCATTATCAGTTGGGTGTCACTTTACATTAAGTTGCCCTTATGCCATAACAAGAATGTTTATAGTTAGAAGAATGTAGTAATTTATCATTTATCTTAATTTTTTTGACCAAAATGTAAAACAATTCCACATATCTACAGTTGTCGGAAGTTTACATACACTTAGGTTGGAGTCATCTGTATAAACAATAGTATGCAAGTATAAACACCATGGGACCACGCAGCCGTCATACCGCTCAGAAAGGAGACGTGTTCTGTCTCCGAGAGATGAATGTACTGTACTTTGGTGCAAAAAGTGAAAATCAATCCCAGAACAACAGCAAAGAACCTTGTGAAGATGCTGGAGGAAACAGGTACCAAAGTATCTATATCCACAGTAAAACGACTCCTATATCAACATAACCTGAAAGGCCGCTCAGCAAGGAAGAAGCCACTGCTCCAAAATCGCCATAAAAAAAGCCAGACTACGGTTTGCAACTGCACATGGGGACAAAGATCATGCTTTTTGGAGAAATGTCTTCTGGTCTGATAGAACTGTTCGGCCATAATGACCATCGTTATGTTTGGAGGAAAAAGGGGGAGAATTGCGAGCCGAAAAACACCATCCCAACCGTGAAGCACGGGGGTGGCAGCATCATGTTGTGGGGGCACTTTGCTGCAGGAGGGACTGGTGCCCTTCAGAAAATAGATGGCATCATGGGGTAGGAAAATTATGTGGATATATTGAAGCAACATCTCAAGACATCAGTCAGGAAGTTAAAGCTTGGTCGCAAATGACCCCTGGCACACTTCCAAAGTTGTGGCAAAATGGCTTAAGGACAACTAAGTCAAAGTATTGGAGTGGCCATCACAAAGCCCTGACCTCAATCCTATAGAAAATTTGTGGGCAGAACTGAAAAAGTGTGCGTGAACAAGGAGGCCTACAAACCTGACTCAGTTACACCAGCTCTGTCAGGAGGAATGGGCCAAAATTCACCCAACTTATAGGAAGCTTGTGGCTACATTGTGGCTACATGAAGCGTTTGACCCAAGTTAAACAATTTAAAGGCAATGCTACCAAATACTAACTGAGTGTATGTAAACTTCTGACCCATTGGGAATGTGATGAAAGAAATAAAAGCTTAAATAAATAATTCTCTCTACTATTATTTTGACGTTTCACATTCTTAAAATAAAGTGGTGATCCTTTCTGACCTAAGACAGGGAATTTTTACGAGGATTAAATGTCAGGAATTGTGAAAAACTGAGTTTAAATGCATTTGGCTAAGGTGTATGTAACCTTCCGACTTCAACTGTACATCATCTACTTTCATTTTGGGTCTCACCTCAACAGCCCCTGTTAGGGAGTAGGCATGCCCTTTCACCAGCTTCTGTCGTGTGACTGCCTCAGAATCAGCGGCGCTGGTTATCTGCATCAACACAGGAAAACTAGGATTAGACCAAAGAATTGTAGGGGTGTGAGAAAAAACTTGGAATGAACTATGAACTGAATAGTTACACAAGACCTAGATGCTAATACTGTATACAGTATATTTTGAACTTCAACTTGACCAGGCTACTTCCTACCAAGAAACTTTTTCCTTGCCACTGACACCCCTGACAGGTATTTTGGCTTAGGTCTAGGTTACTATTGTTAAGCACTTTGTAACAAATGTGTTTAAAAAATAACTGCATAACTTGATTGATTGATTGATCTGTTTATATTACACATTCACCTCTTTATACTCTACCTCTCGTAACGTACTTCACACATTGATTTTCCATTTCTAAACGCACACACTGTGCAAGTAAACCTATATACCCAACACACTATCCAAAAGGATCATTTGAAACATATATTTTAATGATATTTAAAAAATATATATATATTAACGGTCTATGGTGATAATTGTGCTGTTAAAATAAACAGAGTGAAAAGGACAGAGAAGAGAGCCTTACGTCAATGGAGCAGCCAAGCAGAGCCCCTGACTCAATTGCCTTCTTAATAATCTGGAACATGTTCGGAGGGGGTTTCCTCAGGTCGTAGTTCTCTGCAATGCCCCCAGTGAAGTCCTCAAAGCCCTCAGTGGTGGAGCCCCCAGACAGGGCCTCGTAGCAGCCATTCACCCTGTGGGCAAGGCAGAAAGACTGAAATTAAAAAGACTAAATCACACATGTTTAAAATAGGTCACACAATGGTTTCCCCTACAATGCCTAAAGAAAGTATTGTATTCTCAGCATTTGCCATGCAATATTTGCATTCTGTCAGCCTAGTTTTTTGACTGCTTCACCGGCAGTTCATCATTAAGGCAGCGCAAGTATATAGACTCACTTAGCGTAGGCCTTCTCCAGCAGTGCACTCCAGAACTCTGAGCCCTCAGCTGAGTGAACAAACAGCAGCTCTCCATCTTTTGTGGGCAGCCTGTCATCAATGACAACATCCACCCACTCCCCAAACTGCCAAAACTGTGTAATGGGGGACAGAAATTAATACATACAATTTCGTACCATAATTTAGATTTAGTTTAGACCTTGTGTATTTTCAACCTATGGATTTAAATGGTTAAACACATGTAGCATATTTTGATTACATTAAAGGTACACATAGTTACCTATTTGTATTTTGGGTGAGTACACAGAGTACACATAGATTACAAACAGAAGCCTAACATTATTTTGCTTTTTTCGCTTTTATTTTACCTGAAAATGAAAAATGCCAGCGTAACTTTCCCCAAAGCTCTGTCCAATGGGGACCACTCTAGCCATGACATCTTCATTGAGTGTCAAAGAGGCAATGGCAGCTAAAAGCCAACAGTCACCTAAATAAAAAAAAGAACAGAATCTAAGTTTGTTAATTTGGGTTTATTTGCATTGTTTATATAGACTACGGTTGTGTACTTTAGAAGAATATTTGCATTATGATTTTAACCTCAAGCAGTGAGTGCACCAAGCTATTGCCCAATGCAAACAAGAGTGCATTGTGACGTGGCAACACACTGGAAGGATATGTCTGTAGCTAACCTCTCATGTTATGTAGTTTCCAATGGGGACAGGGAACAATAAACAGATCTGTTAAGTCCACCCAGAGAACAGCAGAAAGCGAAAAGCCAACAGTCACTTGACAATAAAATAACTGGTTCTAAGTGGTGTAACTGGTTGATTTGGGGTTATCTATTATATTATCAATGCAGTTGTGACATTTGCAATGGAAGGTGAACCATTAACTGGAGACAAACAATTCTGTATACTAGGGTCCTATCATAAAGTTTGTTATGAGGACAGGCCATTGAGTCAAATTTTCAAGTTAAGTCAATTGAGGAAATCCAATGAACAAAACTCGGTAACAAAATATTAGTTATATTATAACGTTTTTCTCAATCGCATGCAAGCGTTTTTTTTTTCCAGAACTGTGGACAAATGTAACTGAAGCAGAAAAACAATGATCAAATGGCCAAATTAATTTGACAAACTTCTGATCACTTTTTTGTCTTTGTATCTGGATTGCATATCTTAGACGCCCTTTTGCAAAACTATAAATACAAATAAATACAAATCAGTGAACACAAAATTTGGTAACACTTTACTTGACACCTAGCATCATAACACGGTCATAACATATGGTCATAACCATGTCATAAGGTGTCATAACAGCTGACATAACTTGTGATAACCTGTGATAACCTGTGATAATATGGTGATAACACTGTCATGACCCTTACATTTACACCTGCTGTGACATATATGGTGTTATTTTATGGCTGGTTATAACACCTACATTCAAATGTGTTTTTTCCCTGCCAAGAAGTTTCCTTTCGATTGAAAATGTGTTTCTTAAATCCTGTGTTGTTGTTGTAATTAATTCTTTAAAGTCGTGTTATTAAACTATATAACACTGTCAAGAAGCACTATGACCATCCTGTGTCACTTTACTTGGACTAAGAAAATACACTTTAAGACATTGTCAAGAAGCATTATGACCGTCAGGATCATCTAAGCCAGATAGGCCTATTACATACATGCCCTTATGTCAATCATCAGTCTGCTCCTGCATTCATCCCAGGCATCAGCAACAGATAATTGGGGTAGGTACATGTTTGTCATCAGTGTGTGCGCAATTACAATGATAATTCAATATGGTCAATTTCAGAAAATGTTTACAACATATAAATACAGTTGACAAATAGGCTATGGTGTAATTGAATGTTTTGCCTTGTGATGTGGGTTTTGACACACTTATGTAGGTGCCATAACCAGCCATGAAACAATGCAATATATGTGTCGTGACATTGTTGTGACCATATTACGACAGACGACACGCTATGTCAGCTGTTATGACATATAACGTGTTATGACACTAGGTGTCAAGTTCACTGTTAAGTGTTTTGTTCTCTAAATCATTTCACATTTTCATCAGAGGGGAAATAAGTCTGATTGTGTTCATTGTAGCCAGCCATCATCAGTAAATAATAGTGCACAAAATTCTAAATCAACATCAGTTCCATATTTTAACAACATTGCAGACATGCAGAGGTGCAGAGAATAAGGTTGGGTTATTTCTAAGTAACTTTGGTTTCGTCCTAAGTCGTCCTTTCCAACATTGTGACCTTCTATTACAGCGCTTTTCTTTGGTGTGTTGTTGAGGCTTATACATTCATCATATAAGTTGTGTTTCTCCACTGTATTTATATTTTGTTATTTCTACTGGGGATTGTCTGCTCGGTGATGGAAAGGCTACAAAGGTATACGTAGACCAGCCGACTTATTATATACATGGAATTGGTTTCTGATGATATCGATTAATATATCCTGCACACAATGTGCTCTTTTCCATTTTCTTTTTGATTCGAAACAATATTTAAATTGATGTATATTAATTTATTTGGTGAAAAACGCATAAAAGGACAATAATTGCCCATAATATAGCACCTTGATAGTTGAATTTCCAATTTGATCAATAAGTGACTGCAAAGAAAATATTTTTTTTAAGACAGACTAACTTTCTGTTCTGTTTGACTCAAGAGGTATGTATGTTGTGTTAATCCTTTTGCTGGAAGTCATGTTCTTTTAATGATTGTATTTGCGATTGATTCATGTATTTTCTGTTTTGATAAGGTAACTAGTGTACACTGTTTTGAAAATCAACACTGTTCTAAAAAAATGCTTGTATGCGATTGAAAACATTTTTAATATATAAGTTAATTTAACTTAATATTTCACATCAGCAGGGTAACTAAGTTGAAACACCTAAACAACTTACAGTCTGTTATCTATGCTCAGAACATATCAAGATTAAAAGAAGCATTATAAATTGGCCTTGAAGCTGTCAGTTTACAAAAAGAAAGCTTAGCTGGCATGCACGTTTTCACAGTGGTAGCTTTGAAAAAAGATGAACTAGAATTCTGGTGTGGTTTTACAGAGGCACGCACACAAGTGGTGAGCCAGCCTATGAAAAACAAACAATTATATTCTCCAATTCTGCAAACTAGTTACAACAGGGAAAGGCAGACTGTGTGTGTGTGTGTGTGTGTGTGTGTGTGTGTGTGTGTGTGTGTGTGTGTGTGTGTGTGTGTGTGTGTGTGTGTGTGTGTGTGTGTGTGTGTGTGTGTGTGTGTGTGTGTGTGTGTGTGTGTGTGTGTGCGTGTGTGTGTGTGTGTGTGGTCTTCACTTCCCACTTGGGCAGTCTCCTTAAAAGCATATGGTGCTGTTGATTAAACCAGTGACAAACAATGGCCAAACCACTTTCTGTGGTATGAGGATGATATCAAATTTCAGCTGCATTTTTTCAAGGCCAAAAAAACGTTATTATCCCTTTTAGATGATTGCCCTTCCTGAATATATACTAGAAAAGGCATAGTTATATGTTTCAGGTGGTTTATATTATTTATTTGGCAGAAGACTGGAAGCTACAATAAACAGTGCTGAGTAAGGCCATAGAGCTCTTATGCAGTGCCTGAAGAATGTAAATGTTTTAAGCCATGAGTGTAGGGACTGTACTAGTTCAACTGGCGTTTTGATGCAATGGGGGCTTTTTCCAAAGGCAGTTTTTCGAATAAAAATTGCTTTGCAGTGGAGCTTATAAGAGTGTGACATAACTTACCTAGAGCTCCTTGACAGATATCTGTTCTGGTGGCTCCTCCAACAATGAACTCTGGACTTGAGCACAACTCCTGAGGATATTATGTCACATTTAACCATGCATTAACCACAAGAGCAGAAAACAAACAACGCCAAGAGCATTTTCTATGCTTATGATATCTCATGTAAAAGCAAAGGAAATATGGATAAATCAAGTAACAATTTCAAATGATATATTAAGAAATTCACAATCTACATAGTATATGCAATATTGTCAAGCTGTCACAAATTGTAAAATTCTTTACACGCATTCTTTAGAGTCATTAAACTGCATGAATCAATGCTTAGCTTGGTTTTATCCTGGCCTCCGTTGGACAAATCTTGTCTCAGCAGCATGATTAGACTATTGACGCAGTTGAGTTGAGCTTGATTCAAAAGCCCCTCTACTTAATATTTTAGAAAATAATCACAGAATAGGCTATAGGCCAAATGATGCACGGGTAGTTTAAAACGCACGGGGCAACAATATGAACGGAACAAATATGATGGGAAATTGGAAATACATATATATATTATAATGTTTAAAATAAAACTTTCTAAATAAACTTAAACATATAACATTAATGGGTGGAAAAATAGACTTACTCCTGGCCTTTTCCATTGCACTGCTCTAGTTTTGTACGAGCCTGGTCCGAGTTCATTAAAGCCCAAAGATTCGGGTGCGGCTGGAAAAGTTGGATCCGAGAATAGCCCTCCTCGATTTAAACATTGCGCCCTAAGCGCTTCAAAATCCTGATTGAGATATTTCACCGCATTAGCATTAGTGCCAAACCCTGCAGCCAATGCCCGCTTTTTAGCTAGGTTAGACGCCATTCCAGACATTATCAGTGAGATGCCGTACAACGTCGTTATCACCAAAACATTTACAGATGTTAATGGAAAGTTTTGCTGTGACTCTCCGCCCAAAACTTTTACAGGCGTGGCTTGTCAGACGCAAGTTAATGCGTGTTTTCTCAACATCTCTTACGGGAAAAAGAAAGAGCTCAATTGAACATCTCCATACAATTTTCACATCTTTAATTGCACATTAACAACACATATTTTAGAAATCAGAAATCTCTAATGTTCATTGGGCATTTGACATTAATTGAACGTTCTCTGTAGTTTAGCCAACACTACTAGCCTTTCCATTAACAAAGTCAACTAATAATAGTCTAGGCCAGGTATTCACATTTTTTTTTATAATAGAGATTTTTTAAATTAAAAAAATATATTTTTTAAACATTCTCCATATTTTCAAACAGTCCATTTATATTTTCCAATGGGGCTATACATTTGGGTGAGTTTTTTTTCTTGCCTGAGTAGCCTTGTTTCACTGACATCTAACCATCTAGTGTTCAGCGAAATTACAACACAATGTCAAATACAGGTAGCATAGTCATATAATTAACATCCAATCACATTAACCGTTACTCTCTAGCGGGAATTCCACTAACAGTCCATATGTAGCCAATCGAAGAGGCGCAAATATGATGAGAACTACATTGATTTGAGGTTCAATTATATTGGGAGTAGTGCCTTTCCTCAGCCACAGTGTGTTATATGTGCAAAAGTATTATCTCACAATTCGATGAAACCTTCACTCTTGCACAGACATTTCGAAACAAAACATGGCAATTTGAAAAATTTGTCACAGGAGTGTTTTGAGTGAGAATTAAGACAACTTTCGAGTAGTAAGACGTGTATAAAAGCAACAGATACCATTAATAAGAAGGGGCTAGAAGCGTCTTATATGGTGAACTACTGAGTGGCTAAGACAGGCAAGCCCCATACTATTGTGGAGGACTTAATTATTCCTGCTACTGCAGATATGGCTGGGACAATGCTGGGGGAAAAGGCCCAAAAAACTATACAGGCAATGCCTTCGTCAAACAACACTGTTTCACAACATATCAGTGACATGGCAGGAGATGTTTTGAAACAATTACTGCTTCACATACAAGCCAGTGAATTCTATGCATTACAGCTGGATGAGTCAACAGGCGTGGCACAGCTCCTGGTATATGTCTGTTACGTTTACGGGGGGTCAATTAAGGAAGACTTCCTCTTCTGCAAACCACTGGAAACCAGGACAACAGGAGAGGATATTTTTAAAGTACAGCTTTGTGACATCAAATGGACTTTGGTGGTCAAGATCTGTTGGTATCTGTACTGATGGCGCAAAACCCATGACAGGGAGACATAGTGGAGTGTTAAGCGTGCAAGCAGTTGCTCCCGATGCCACTTGGGTACACTGCAGCATCCACCTATACTGCAGCATCCACCTATACTGCAGCATCCACCTATACTGCAGCATCCACCTCTACTGCAGCATCCACCTATACTTCAGCATCCACCGAGAGGCTCTTGCTGCCAAGATAATTTATGCCTGACAGCTTGAAAGATGTTTTGGACACTAGAGTGAAAATGGTTAACTTTGTTAAAGCAAGGCCCCTGAACTCTCGTGTATTTTCTGCACTATGCAATGATATGGGCAGCGACCATGTAATGCTTTTACAACATACAGAAGTGTGTTGTTTTTGTAAAAATTGCGAGTTTTTTAATTGAGAGAGGAGCTTAAAGTTTTTTTCACTGACCATCATTTTCACTTTGTCTGACCGCTTGCATGATTACGAGTTCCTCACATCTTGGTAATGTGTTTTTTCTCACCTGAATGATCTGAATCTAGGATTACAAGGACTTTCCGCAACTATATTCAATATGCGGGACAAAATTGAGGCTATGATTAAGAAGTTGGAGCTCTTCTCTGTCTGCATTAACAAGGACAACACACAGGTCTTTCTATCACTGTATGATTTTTTTTGTGTGCAAATGAACTCAAGCTTACGGACAATGTCAAATGTGATATAGAGAAGCACCTGAGTGAGTTGGGTGCGCAATTACGCAGGTACTTTCCCGAAACAGATGACACAAACAACTGGATTCGTTATCCCTTTCATGCCCTGCCTCCAGTCCACCCATCGATATCTTAACAAGAGAGCCTCATCATAATTGCAACAAGCGGTCCTGTGAAAATTGAATTTAATCAGAAGCCACTGCCAGATTTCTGGATTGGGCTGCGCTCAGAGTATCCTGCCTTGGCAAATCGTGCTGTTAAGACACTGATTCCCTTTGCAACCATGTACCTATGTGAGAGTGGATTCTCAGCCCTCACTAGAATGACTACTAAATACAGGCACAAACTGTGTGTGGAAAATGATTTAAGACTGAGACTCTCTCCAACACAACCCAACATTGCAGAGTTATGTGCATCCTTTGAAGCACACCCTTCTCATTAACATGTGGTGAGTTATTTACAATTTGCAATGAACAAATAAGGTTTTATATGTAATATGGTTAAATAAAGAGGAACATTATTGATTATTATTATTACTTGTATCCTGGTCCTATAAGAGCACTTTGTCACTTCCCACGAGCCGGGGTGTGACAAAAACTCACACTCATTTTTATGTTTAACGAATGTATCGTATAGTGTGTGCGTGGCAGGCTTACAATGATGAATGTTTGAAGGGGTACGGGACTATAACAAGTTTAGGAACCACTGGTCTAGGCTAATAGTAACTAGTCTACTTTGCATAAAAGGGGTCCCTTTGAAGGACCGCACGCGCGCACGCGCACGCGCACGCGCACGCACACACACACACACACACACACACACACACACACACACACACACACACACACACACACACACACACACACACACACACACACACAGCACTCCGCTCTTGCTGTTGTCGTATGTCATCTACAATTATCCCCTGGGAATGTGTTCCTCAATATTGCTGAGACTTCTTAGGCCAGTACCTGTATGGGGCAGGCAGCAGATGCCACACCTCCACCTCTGTCTTTATAGACTGCAGGTAAATTGACTCCACCCCTTCACATCTACCTCCCCAGTCTCAAAAGCCTTTTAGTATACACACAAAAGCAACTACGGCACAGTTCACACAGTCACACTTTACACACTGCAGCCATCTGAGTTCACAGCACCATGTCTAGTATAGCTAACCACTTGGCCAGGAGGAAAGCTAGGGAGGAAGGTGAAGGTAGCAACGACAAGGCCATCCCCTTTAACAAGCAAGACTTCCAGACCCTGAGGAGAGAGTGTCTGGAGAGCGGGAAACTCTTCAGTGACACATCCTTCCCTGCTGATTGGAACTCTCTTGGGTACAATGAGTTGGGTCGCTACTCTTCAAAAACCCGGGGCGTTGAGTGGAAAAGACCAAAGGTAAGGACTTTGTCTCAGTGTAAGAAGGATAGCTGTAGGAGGTATATCCACAAGGATGTGGTAGGCTAACCACGTCTCACATGATATTAGCCATTTCTGCTTTAGTGATTTGTTAGATGTGCAGTAACAGAGGCACTTATCAATGAGATTCTTGCTTTGGTACTTCTTGCAATTTCATCAAGATACATGTATCGAGCTCACAGTATGTCTTTTGGATTATTAACTTGATTTGATTGATTTGTTTTACTTTGTTTTAGAAGGGCCCATTGTTTTCCCTTCTCTTACTTTCTGTGTGCTTATTTAATATTCTGTGTATTGGGATTGGTCAGGATTTGTTCCCAAAGATACACGGATGGACAACATTTTCTTCCCACAATTGACAGATTAAAATGAAACTATAAATTGGAACAATTAACGCCCCAACCCCTCCTCCTCCCAAATAACTTTTGTGTGTCTTTTGTTGACTCCTACTGTCCACGTCACCAGGGTAACCTCCTCATAGTTCAAGTTTCTAAGAAGTTGCAATGGGGCATATAGGGGTGGTGGCAGTCATGAAAGGGACTATGTTATGCCCCAATTTCTTATTTTCACAGACAGGTGGAATATACTCAGGCATAGATAGGCCTAATTCTGATTTAGTCAATCACTGAAAATGTGATCTTGGGTGACATTTCTCAAGTCTATGTCTCAAAACTCTTGATTGAAGATGAACCATAGTGCAGGGAATAATTAAGACTGATTGGAAGGCAAATTAAGTCTTGATAAAGAATATAAGTGCAACTGACTGCCTGTATATGTGCTGGCACCCTGTCTCTAGCATGCAAATTCCATGAACCGTCCCTATATTCTGTCACTGTTTTTGCTCTGCCCTTGAAACAAATTACACTCCATTCAACACATTTGGTCTTAATGTCGGGAAACAATTCATGCCATTTAGCATCATGTGGAGCAAAGTACCAATTGCTTAGTATTTTTTTAAATGAACCGAATTCCTCCTATTCATTCTGTAGGTTAAACAACCTATACATTTTCCAAACAGGACTTGTGCTCAAACCCTCAGTTCATTGTTGAAGGAGCCACGAGAACTGACATCTGCCAAGGGGCTTTGGGTGAGTTTGACACCTAACCCCCATATGTATATTGCGCTGTATGTTTGCCATAGCATGGGAAAGGGTGTAATGATATTATATTTTATTGTTTGTTTGAAAATGTATTTGCTTTACATATCCAAACGGCACCTTTACTACAGATATGTATTTTGATTAAATCAAAAAATGTAATAATACATTAATCCACATATTGTTGTCACTAGTTTCTTCCAGACAACATACTGTAGTGTACATCCCAAAGCATGGTTATTAAGGATAAGTTATCTCACATACTGTATGTTTATCTGTATTCAATGACAAAGGTGTGTGTCACTGTAGTCATCGAGTCATCAATTGGAATGAAATGGAAGTGGCACTAATTCAAAACCTCTTACTTTTCAAATAGTGTATATACACCTGTTGTATGTGGTAGGTTCCCACTTCCCTTTAGTGTCCCAGTAATGTTCACAAAATGTTACATTCATGTAAAGGCCTACAGTACACATTAGTATAATTTGACTACTATACTGCTTCTTGAAGAAATGATACACCAGGTTCGCCCTTTGTAGTAAACATACACCACCCCTAATTTACACAGACATGGAAGACTCAAGTGTGCAACGCTGAACAAACAATATTTTATTCACAGCTAGCTACAGATTTGACTCAATTTCTATTACAATATAGGGTGGTATACACCTATTCATATAGTCATGAAGAATTACTCATGCTGAGAATGTTGGCTCACTGTTGTGCACTCCCTTTGCTTTGGCTGTTACTGTTCATGTTTGTACAGTTAACTCTGCCTTGATTTTACAGTACTTTGATTTCGCTCTCCAAAATTGATACCCGGAGCTGATATATCTGCAGTCTTAAACTATTCAGAATTTATGTTTCACTATATTGCATCATGTAATATTAGTATTTCATAATATATTAATATAATAATAAGGGATACAAAACTACCAGTAATTTACCAAAGTTACCTAAATGTTCTGTAATTTTGGTAATTAACAGGTAATCTATGGCAATCTATGGTAACTTTGGTCGTTTATACTTGAATACTCTACCAAGCCACATACCCATTTTTTTGGTAGCACACAAAAGTATTCAAATGCAATGTTTTTACTATTAGCACTTTGAGTGTAAGATATGAAGTGTTTAACAAATTAAGTTGTTCAATAAAGTTGGATTATTATCAAAATAAAAATAAACAAATGAATATCAAGAAGAATCTCAAAGTTCTCTAGAATGTTCCCGGTATATAAAACATTCATAAGAATGTATACACATTTTGTATTACTTATTTATTATAGAGAGTAAACATATTCTTATTCCCACTGGTGTACGTATACAGGTGACTGTTGGCTGCTGGCAGCCCTTGCCTCTCTTACCTTGGACAAAGACATCTTGGCTCGAGTGGTACCCCCTGGGCAGAGCTTTGAGGAGAATTATGCTGGCATCTTTCACTTCCAGGTGAGCAATGTGTTTTTAGTAGTGATAGATGAGGTTGCTCATAAGTGCTGATTTAAGATCAATTTATCTTTTTTTACCCCCTTTTTACCTCCAAAAGTTAGGATTGGGGGAATAGGGTAGATGTTATTGTACACTCAGAGAAATGTTTAACCTTTAATGATTTATTTGTGAAGAGTGGTAAAGAGGAAAAAGTACTTAAAGGGTGAAGCTGAACAGGAAGGGGAAGTTGTGTTCTACCTCTGCTCAGATTTCCTTGCTTACAGTTTTGGCAGTATGGACAGTGGGTGGATGTTGTGATTGACGATAGGCTGCCCACAAGAGAGGGGAAACTGCTGTTTGTTCACTCAGCTGAGGGCTCAGAGTATTGGAGCGCCCTGCTGGAGAAGGCCTATGCTAAGTGAGTAAACATCATTCACCCGTCATGGTTAGTAAACTGGGGTCCTATTCAATCAGAATTGATAACCACACATAAAAACACATTTTCTTACAGTTTTTCTGTTGTTGTCAGTCTATAAATACTTTGCAGTCAGATTTATTTTATTTATTCAAATATGCATCCCTGCAATTCAAGAAAATGTGGCTTTGACTTATCCCGTAAACCCAGTGACTAGGTTTGATTAAATAGGGCCCAAGGCATTGAACCTGCACAAAGGGAATAACACAAAGGACATGGATTTAAATTGAACTGTTCCGAATGAATTACAGAACATTCGCTATAGTATAATTTTGATCTGGACCATTGTGGTGACCAGCAGAGGCTTTAGTCATAGAGTCACTGTTGAATAAATATTGAAGTGTACCTGTAGCCACCAGCCACAGCCTCAAATGTAAACATGCACCAGATTGCTTCCCTCACCTTCTTTACTTACTGTGTTTGTTATGCCAGTCCCTATTATGCTCTAAATTGTATCATTTGTCATATCTTTTTACAAACATCCCCGTACAAAAACCTCAACACCTATGAAAACCTTCTTAGCATGGCTTTTGGTTAGCAATATTATTGCTATTATTTTAATTGAGTTATTTTAGCTTCTTAAAAAAAGTTATTTTATTGTAAAACGATTCATTTAAAAGAATGAACTATTATTAACCCTCATACTACCGACTGGGGTCATTTTAGCACAGAAGCATATTTATTATCATAGCTCAAAGGTGGACTTTGTCAATAACCTTGTCCTTACTTATAACTTTGGGGTCATTTTGACCCCAGCTAAAAACACCTAATTCCGCCTGTAATAATTTGATAGATGTGACCTTTATTTGAATCTAGGTTTCTCTGGAGACACAATAAGTTATCCATACCACCAGAGGGTGGATTTTACTAAAACACCAAGCAAAATCGGATATTTTCAGAACATTTATTAAGTGAAATACTGTATATGTGGACAACTACAAATACCTAGGTGTCTGGCTAGACTGTAAACTCTCCTCCCAGACTCATATTAAACATCTCCAACCCAAAATTAAATCAAGAATCGCTTCCTATTTCGCAACAAAGCCTCCTTCACTCACGCCGCCAAACATTCCCTCGTAAAACTCACTATCCTACCGATCCTCGACTTTGGCGATGTCATTTACAAAATAGCCTCCAACACTCTACTCAGCAAACTGGATGCAGTTTATCACAGTGCCTTCCGTTTTGTCACCAAAGCCCCATATACCACCCACCACTGTGACCTGTATGCTCTCGTCGGCTGGCCCTCGCTACATATTCGTTGCCAGACCCACTGTCTCAAGGGTTTCTATAAGTCTTTGCTAGGTAAAGCTCCATCTTATCTCAGCTCACTGGTCACGATAACAACACCCACCCATAGCACGCGCTCCAGTAGGTATATCTCACTGGTCATCCCCAAAGCCAACACCTTCTTTGGCCGCCTTTCCTTCCAGTTCTCTGCTGCCACTGACTGAAACGAATTGCAAAAATCGCTGAAGTTGGAGACTTATATCTCCCTCACTAACTTTAAACATCAGCTAACTGCAGCTGTACACAGCCCATCTGTAAATAGCCCATCCAATCTACCTCATCCCCATATTGTTTTAATTAACTTTTTTGCTCTTTTGCACACCAGTATTTCTACTTGCTCATCATCATCTGCACATCTATCACTCCAGTGTTAATTTGCTAAATTGTAATTACTTCGCTACTATGGCCTATTTATTGCCTTACCTCCTCACGCCATTTGCACACACTGTATATAGACTTTTCCCCCCTTATTGACTGTACGTTTGTTTATTCCACGTGTAACTCTGTGTTGTTGTTTGTGTCGCACTGCTTTGCTTTATCTTGGCCAGGTCCCAGTTGTAAATGACAACTTGTTCCCAACTGGCCTACCTGGTTAAATAAAAAAAATACAAAATATCATAAACAAGCACTTTTTTCATGAAATACTACAAGTTGGGCATAAACTAATGTTTCACAGCCTTTCAAACCTGATTCTGGGGTCCATTCTTCATCGTCGTCGCGGTCCTCAAGCTCACTGTCCTCACTACCAAAGGGTATGATCCTAACTGCTTGATTAGGCTCCTTTCGCCCATAGAACGTCCCTGTGTCCATTGCCTGTGAATGTCAGGGGATGTGTTGGCACATTTTTTTTTTTTTACATCAAATTACATGTCTTTCATTGAACATGATACTGAATTGCCCTGAAAAGGAGCCTAACTGCACAACGTTGCACTGAGGCAAAAAAAAGTAGCTTAAATGCACAATATTGTCCGAAGACAAAAAAAATATATATATATACAGTACCAGTCAAAGTTTAGACACACATACTCATTCAATGGTTTTTCTTAATTTTGAATTGTAGAATAATAGCGAAGACACCAAAAATATGAAATATCACATATGGAATCATGTAATAACCAAAAACGTGCTAAACAAATCAAATAAATTCAATCACCTGTTTTGTTTGATGTGAGTTTTTAAACAGAGATGGATTCTTACTTTTTTTTTCAAGAGATGTGTTGTGTTGATGACATTGTATTTGATTTTGATATAACCAAAATAATCAAACTCTTCTTTTCTTTGTAGAGTCAACAGTTCCTATGAGGCCTTGTCTGGGGGCTCCACCACAGAAGGCTTTGAGGACTTCACTGGGGGCATCGCTGAGACATATAATCTTAGCAAGGCCCCACAGTGCCTGTTCAAAATCATGAAGAAGGCCCTGGGGCTGGGTTCTCTTTTGGGCTGCTCCATTGATGTAAGGGTGATTGATCCCAGAAATCCAATGTCCATAGTAACATTGTTTTGAATATAGGTCTGATGTCATGACTGTTTTTTAAATGTATATGTCAGACAAAGGAAAGTGCAAAACCCTACTTTAAGATTGGCATGTGTAACTACATACATCTCTTATTGACGTGAGAAGACAAATTATACAATTATACATCTGTTTGGATCGGTCCTACATGAATACATTAGAGTATGCAGTAGCGGTAAACATTTTTGATATGTAGTGTTCTGGGGTACTGTAGATAACAAGTGCGTACGAGACGGAGGCAGTTACTGGTCAGAAGCTGGTGAAGGGGCATGCGTACTCAATCACTGCAGCAGAAGAGGTAAGAATAAGCAATTTTGTCAGTACATAAAACTATCCAGGAGAAGTAAAATAAGTTTATATAACGTGGTCAGCCTTTTTAGCAGTTCAATGAGTTGAACTGTTTTAAAAAGACTGCTTTGGTAACATTACACTTAATGTTGTCTCTGCAACAATGTCATAAAAACGACTATGATATCATTAGTAGTATTCTACTATTATTACTATGTCATTTTATGACACATGACACATAGATCATTTAAAAAATACGTATTTTAGACAACAGATCATGATGCATGAAGTTTGTAGATGGCGTGTGTTTTTCAACAAGATAAGATAGCCAGGTAGCCTCTTGTCAATCGTAACAGTCTGTCAAATTTTCGTGTTGAGTGAAGGTACACCTGCATGGGACTCCAGTTGAGCTGGTGAGGATCAGAAACCCCTGGGGTCAGGTGGAGTGGACGGGTGCCTGGAGCGATGAGTGAGTAAATAACTAAATTAGTAGCAGTGTTGAGCAACTTTATTGACCATATAACAATTTTGGATTGTTGTGGCACACACACAACAAACAATTATACAACACTTAATTGCAGGTATATACAATGCATTCTGGAAGTATTCAGATCCCTTGACTTTTTCCGGATTTTGTTACATTACAGCCTTGATCTAAAATTTATTTAAAAAAAGAAATGTCCTCATCAATCTAAACACAACACACCAAAATAAAAAAGTGAAAACAGGTTTTCAGAAATTGCTGCAAATGTTTTACATTTAAAAAACAGAAACACCTTATTTACATAAGTTTTCAGACCCTTTGCCATGAGCCTCCAAATTGAGCTCAGGTGCATTCTGTTTCTATTGATCATCCTTGAGATGTTTCTACAACATGATTGGAGTCCACCTTTGGTAAATTCAATTGACCTGACATGATTTGGAAAGGCACACACCTGTCTATGTAAGGTCCCACAGTTGACAGTGCATGTTAGAGAAAAAACCAAGCCATGAGGTCAAAGGAATTGTCCGTAGAGCTCGAGACAGGATTGTGTCGAGGCACAGATCTGGGGAAGGGTACCAAAAGGGTACTGACCCATAGCACTCACGTCTCTAGCCATGAAGTGCTTTGAAAGGCTGGTCATGGCTCACATCAACACCATTATCCCAGAAACCCTAGACCCACTCCAATTTGTATACCGCCCTAACCGATCCACAGATGACGCAATCTCTATTTCACTCCACACTGCCCTTTCCCACATGGACAAAAGGAACACCTATGTGAGAGAATGATATTAATTGACTACAGCTCAGCGTTCAACACCAATATGCCCTCAAAGCTCATCACTAAGCTATGGACCCTGGGACGAAACACCTCCCTCTGCAACTGGACTTCCTGACGGGCCGCCCCAAGGTGCTAAGGGTAGGCAACAACACGTCTACCACGCTGACCCTCAACACGGGGGCCCCTCAGGGTTGTGTCCCCTCCTGTAATCCCTGTTCACTCATGACTGCATGGCCAGGCACGACTCCAACACCATCATTAAGTTTGCAGATGACACAACAGCCTGATCACCAAAAATGATGAGACAGCCTATAGGGAGGAGGAGACCTGGCCGTGTGATTCCAGGAAAACAACCTCTCCCTCCACCTGATCAAGACAAAGGAGATGACCAATCAAGAGCATCCTGAATGGTTGCATCACTGCCTGGTATGGCAACTGCTCGGCCTCCGACCGCAAGGCACTACAGAGGGTAGTGTGTACAGCCCAGTACATCACTGGGGCCAAGCTTCCTGTCATCCAGGACTTCTATACCAGGCGGTGTCAGTGGAAGGTCCTAAAACCTTTATTTAATTAGGAAAGTCAGTTAAGAAAAAAATCTTATTTACAATGATGTCCTAACCCGACCAAACCTGGAGGACGCTGGGCCAATTGTGCGCTACCCTATGGGACTCCCAATAACGGACAGATGTGATACAGCCTGGATTCAAACCAGGGACTGCAGTGATGCCTCTTGCACTGATATGCAGTACCTTAGATCCTGCGCCATTCGGGAGCAGAGTTCTCTCAGCTATCGCACGGCAAGCGGTATCGGAGCGCCAAGTCTAGGTCTAAAAGGCCTCTTAACAGCTTCTACCTCCAAGCCATAAGACTCCTGAACAGCTAATCAAATGGCTACCCAGACTATTTGCATTGCCCCCCTCTTTTACGCTGCTGCTACTCTCTGTTTATTATCTTTAACTATACCTACATGTACATATTACCTCAATTACCTCTACTAACCAGTGCTCCCGCACATTGATTCTGTACCGTTACCCCCTGTATATAGCCTCACTACTGTTAATTTACTTGTGCTTGTTAATTATTTGTTACTTTCTTTTTTAAATGTTTTAAATGTACTTATCTATTTTTTACTTAACACTTAATTTTCTTAAAACTGCATTGTTTGTTAAGGGGGCTTGTAAGTAAGCATTTCACTGTAAGGTATACACTTGATGTATTCAGCGCATGTGACAAATCAAATTTGATTTGAAAAGTTAAGGGGTCTGAATACTTTCCAAATGCACTGTAAGCTTTAAAAATGGTGATACTGTGTTGACAATGTCTGCGAGAAAGCTGTAGGTAAGCCTCCAAGAAAGCATATTTATTTGGTTGTGAAATTCCCTGATGTTGTAATACCGCTTGGGGAAGCCACGTGACAAGCTTGAACTCTTTCTCTCAATAGTTCCAGGGAATGGGATGGAGTACGACCGGAGGAGAAATCCAAGCTAGACCACTCTGCAGAAGATGGAGAGTTTTGGTGAAACTGTTATTTTTTTCTATTGGTATTGCACTGCATTAAACACCCCAATAATATTGTTTTCTACAGTATAACACTTTCATTAGAATGATATTGTCTAACAGCTGGCATAAAAATAGCATAAAAAAGTGTTTATTTCCATTATTGTCTCTTTCAAATGTCATACATAAAATATATATTCCTTTATATTTTATGTACACGGTACCAACCTACTCCTTGTTCCTTATCCAGGATGGCCTACTCTGATTTCCTAAGGCAGTACTCCAAGCTGGAGATCTGCAACCTGACTCCAGACACGCTGGTCAGTGATGAAGTGGGTCGCTGGAACCACTACCAGTTTGAGGGGATGTGGAGGGTAGGCTCTACCGCTGGAGGATGCAGGAACCATGCAGGTACAGAACCTGTCAATCTCTAATAATAGAACATTATATTCAGTTGGTATCAAAACTACTTGTAATAGATTTTGTGCTGCTTGCCTATTTGCACTAATCCTATCTGCAAATATTCATGGACAGCTGATGAGTTATATTATGTTTACCATTATGGTAAAAGCAGTGTTTAATTTGTAAATCGAGAGGTTCCGGAACAAAAAGTGAGCGTGAGAGTGGGGTGACCTGGGGAGTTCTGAGGTACCGGAATGCATTAAAAACTTTATAATAAACCATTGCATGCATAGCATCGCATTTGCGTAGTGGAATAGAGCAGTTGAGTAGAGACAATTACAGAAGTTGCACACATGGATAACATTTTTAGTATTCTAGGGTCCGGGAAAAATATGGCATTTTATTAACGCATTTCATGCAATTCTACGGTATTTTACACAACTGGAGACTTCAGTAGAATTTTTTTTAATACCACTAAAAATAATCAAAATGGCAGTCTGCGTTGACACTGACAAACAGAAAATATGAGATAAATAAAAATGACCTTGTCTTGAATCCATCAATAGCCAAGACCCAGGTGTATAGAGACACATATCGTAGGCTACAATACGAAGAGGAAATTATTGCCCTAAAAATGCTTTCCAGTTTCACTGACTCATCCAATGATGCACAGCTCACGTGCTGGTGATGGCCGATGCGCTCATGCCAAAAGCCTATCTCTCTTTTGTAAAACAATATTTGGAAGTTGATCAAAT
The DNA here is from genome assembly GCF_036934945.1 of Oncorhynchus masou masou. Classification (NCBI taxonomy): domain Eukaryota; kingdom Metazoa; phylum Chordata; class Actinopteri; order Salmoniformes; family Salmonidae; genus Oncorhynchus; species Oncorhynchus masou. The sequence goes on along the minus strand of NC_088216.1, from coordinate 33,928,765 downwards.
ATGTTGGTAACCTAAAGTATAGTCTTCTCTTTTCAGCAGTAGCCATTTGCTTTATAACCTGTGTTTTCCCTCAATTTAAAATATTGTGAAAACTTTAAAACAGGTCAACATTTACAAAGCTGCGGGGCCAGATGACCGGGACGTGTACTCAAAGCATGCACGGCCCAACTGGAAATTGTCTTCACTGACATTTTTAACCTCTCCCTGATCCAGTCTGTAATACCTACACAAAGGTAACCTGCCTAAATGATTACTGCCCTGTAGCAGTCACGTTGGTAGCAATCAAATCAAATGTATTTATATAGCCCTTCGTACATCAGCTGATATCTCAAAGTACAGAAATCAAGCCTAAAACCCCAAACAGCAAACAATGCAGGTGTAGAAGCATGGAGGCTATGAAAAACTCCCTAGAAAGGCCAAAACCTAGGAAGAAACCTGGAGAGGAACCAGGCTATGAGGGGTGGCCAGTCCTCTTCTGGCTGTGCCGGGTGGAGATTATAACAGAACATGGCCAAGATGGTCAAATGTTCATAAATGACCAGCATGGTCAAATAATAATAATCACAGTAGTTGTCGAGGGTGCAGCAAGTCAGCACCTCAGGAGTAAATGTCAGTTAGCTTTTCATAGCCGATCATTAAGAGTATCTCTACCACCCCTGCTGTCTCTAGAGAGTTGAAAACAGCAGGTCTGGGACAGGTAGCACGTCCGGTGAACAGGTCAGGATTCCATATCCGCAGGCAGAACAGTTGAAACTGGAGCAACAGCACGGCCAGGTGGACTGGTGACAGCAAGGAGTCATCATGCCAGGTAGTCCTGAGGCATGGTCCTAGGGCTCAGGTACTCCGGGAGAGAGAAAGAAAGAAAGAAAGAGAGAGAGAATTAGAGAGAGCATACATAAATTCACACAGGACACCAGATAAGACAGGAGAAGTACTCCAGATATAACAAACTGACCCTAGGCCCCAGACACATAAACTACTGCAGCATAAATACTGGAGGCTGAGACAGGAGGGGTCAGGAGACACTATGGCCCCATCCGATGATACCCCCGGACAGGGCCAAACAGGAAGGATATAACCCCACCCACTTTGCCAAAGCACAGCCCCCACACCACTAGAGAGATATCTTCAACCAACAACTTACCATCCTGAGACAAGGCCGAGTATAGCTCACAAAGATCTCCGCCACGGCACAACCCAAGGGGGGCGCCAACCCAGACAGGAAGATCACATTAGTGACTCATCAATGAAGTGCTTTGAAAGGTTGGTCATGGCTTACATCAACAGCATCCTCCCGGATACCCTAGACCAACTCCAAATTGCATACCTCCCCAACAGATGACACAATCTCAATGGCACTCCACACTGCCCTTTCCCACCAGGACAAAAGGAACACCTATGTGAGAATGCTGTTCATTGACTACAGCTCAGAGTGCAACACCATAGTGCCCACAAAGCTCATCACTGAGCTAACTGGATCCTGGACTTCCTGACGGGCCTCCCCTAGGTGGTAAGGGTAGGCAACAACACGTCTGCCATGCTGACCCTCAACACTGGGGCCCCTCAGGGGTATGTGCTTAGTCCCCTCCTGTACTCCCTGTTCACCCATGACTGCAAGGCCAAACGCGACTCCAACACCAAACATGACTCCAACACCATCATTAAGGTTGCTGACGACACAACAGTGGCCTGATCACCGACAATGTTGAGACAGCCTATAGGGAGGAGGTCAGAGACCTGGCAGTGTAGTGCCAGGACAACAACCTCTCTCTCAATGTGAGCAAGACAAAGGGGCTGATCGTGGACTACAGGAAAAGGTGGGCTGAACAGGCCACCATTAACATTGATGGGGCTGTAGCGGAGCGGGTCGAGAGTTTCAAGTTCCTTGGTGTCCACATCACCAACAAACTATCATGGGTCCCCAGATCCTCAAAAAGTTCTACAGCTGCACCATCAAGAGCATCCTGACCGGTTGCATCACCGCCTGGTGTGATAACTGCTCGGCATCTGACCGTAAGGTGAGGCTGAGGTGAGGCTACAATCCACAGCTTGGCTATTTTTTTAAAGAATCTATTGATCCTCTGTGGCTAAATTATCGGCCATATCATTGTGTAGTAGGTTATTCTGAATTATTTCATTTATTTCTGAACAGACAGCAGTAATTCTAAAGCTTTGGCAAATGAATTTCAATGTATAAGGGGTGCTGCAGTTACTTCAGAACCCTTCGCGTGGCAATGATTCTATAAGGAAATGATGACGTGCAACGCTAGAGAGATGAGAGTTGCAGGCTCATTCATGTCTATCAGAGCAGATCATAGAAAGTGAATCTCATTCTACCTATGTGAGAGATACTGGCGCGCTTCTCACACAAGGACGTCTGTTTGGTCTCCAACATAGGTTACAATGTTGCGCAAACCATAAACCCGGGCTGGCCCAACCAAAATCAACTCTTAGAATATTAGGCACCAGCGGAAAATCAACCTTTTCACATTACGTTCTGTTGTGGGGGCATGAGAATGAACGAATAGGCAACTCGAATGAACTTTGATTGCTTTTATTTGAATTTTTACATTGCAAAAAGGTGAGAGAAAATAAACTCATGCCACGAGAGGTACGGGATTCAGAAATTCTGGAAGAAAAACTCCAAAACGGAGAGGCTCAAATTAAGCACTGGGTTAGAGTAAAAATTGTAGTGTTCAGGGTAGCCATGTCCACGATATTCCGGGAAAATATTGCTAGTGAAAATGTATTTGTCATGGGTTGCGGGATTTTGGGCTACTTCTAAATTGCACTGCGTCCACCATGGCATTTATCTTATTTTTTTGTATGTATCTATTCATTTTACTGTGACCTGCTGCTTCTGATTACCAGACAATGAGGCAGGCAGTTGCTGAGTGAGTGTGTGAGCCAGATGAATGTATGTGTGTGTGTTGAGACGAGCGCTGCAGCAGGCAGTGTTGCCAACACATTTTCAGGGTAAGTTGCTTGAGGCAGGTTGATTTGTTGCTAAAAGTTGCTAAATGACGTTGTGATGGCATTGCGTGATAACGTAAAACTGCGTCATTACGTAGAACACAATAACGTTTCTCAAATTGACTGGCCATCACCGCAAAAAATATGATTTGACATTTGTTCAGGTAAAGACACCCACTCTTTTCTGTACGCTTTTGATTGGGATATGTTGATTGATGTTGTAAGTTCCGTTCATGATCAAACATTTGTGACCAACTATATTCATTGGGTTTAGCTCGTGGGACACGTACTGCTGTTGCCGCAGTCAACCACAATGATTGGCAATTTGCCCAAATTGCTGCTGCTGACGTCACTCACAATGCACTATTGTAGCTAGGCACGTGTGTTGTGACAGAGAAAATCGTTTTTGTGTCATTTAGAGGGAAAATGTGTGCATTTTAACATTTGAGTCACTTTTCAAAAGTTGCTAAAAGTTCCAAACAATTTTTTGATAAATGTGTTGCTAGGTGCTGTTTGAAAAACTAAGTTGCCAGGGGAGTCTGAAAAATTGCTAAATATATATAAAAAAATAGCTAAATTGGCATCACTGGCAGCAGGCAGCTGAATCACGTAAATGAGGAAAGCAGCACGTGCGCTCACACCTTGACAAGTGATGTGAGAACAACGAACTGACGGCACGAGCTAGCTAATATGGAGACACTTATTCGATGCATGTGGCAACTCCTCTCATGATGAGGCTAGTTTTCAGGCCTTTGTGCAGGTTTTGAGTGGTCATAGACTGGACATTGTAGCTAAACCTGGCAACTCTGATAGTGTTGCCTCGATTAGTCACTAATCCTTTTTCACAAATCTTTTTTCTCACCCACTTCTCTGCAGCCACATTCTGTTCTAACCCCCAGTTTGCCATTAAATTGGATGATGTGGATGATGACCCTCATGATGGCAAGGATGGCTGTACCTTCTTGGTGGGCCTCATGCAAAAAGACGGCCGCAAAGAGAGGAGATTCAGCCGGGACCTCAACACCATTGGCTTTTCAATATACCAGGTGCAACATCACCACCTCAGAGTGAATTTATTCACTTAATCCATAACTGGCCAACTCTCCACCTGGGTATGCAGGCATTTGTTCCAGCCCTGCCTTATAGGGCCAATGCAGCCATTTTTATCTCAATGTTAAATCATTTCTGGGTAACAATGAGGTTCCTTAGTGTAATAGTTTTCCATTAAAATTGTCAAAAAGAGACAACCCCCCCCCCCCCAAAAAAAAAAACAAAAAAAGCTGGTTGACTTCACAAGCAAGACTTTTGCTAGGACTGTCTGGGTGTTGTCTGAGTGAGGGGCCTAATGGGAGGGATATGTAACCTGAAAACTAGCTGTTATCGGCAGAGAGGTTTGGAACTCTCTTTGTTATTGGTCTATAAACTTACACCGCCTGGTGATGTCACCAGGTAAGCCAAAACTCCACCCATGCAAAACGTGCTAATTAGAAGGTCCTGTTAAAATGTTGTTTTCAACCAGCAACTATCAGAAAATAACACTGATCATATGTTTTACACTTTTACCACGTTAGTTTAATCAGCTGTTGTACAATATGATACAAAACACAGATTTTTTTTTTGCTTTCTACAAATCAGCGGTTTATGATATCATGAATTCGCAGAATCAGGTGTTTTAGAGCAGGGCTGGAGCAAAAGCATGCATACCCAGTAGTTCTCAAAGAGGAGAGTTGGCTACCCCTGACTTAATCCATTTTAAAATAAAATGGTCAAATCTGTTAATATTCTGATGTTTGTTTTTGTTTGTTTTCCAGGTTCCTGATGAGGTATGTATGGTACATTAACACATACAAAGAAAGAAACACAAGCATAATTATAGATACAGTATAAGGCCATTTTCATGCTGATCTGTTCATATCACATTCTCAACTTATTATGAGCCAAAATATGAGTACAGTGTCTAATGCACAAAAAGTAAGGTAATGTTGTTTGAAACCAATGTATAATGCCACAAGGTAGACTACAGTAAAAAGGCCCTATCCTCTGTGTTTGATGGCAGTATAAGGGCCGCACCAACATCCACCTGGGCCCAGATGTGCTGCTGAGACAGAAGTCTGTGGCAATGAGCAATACCTTCATCAACCTGCGGGAGATCTGTGACCGCTTCAAGTTGCCCCCCGGGGAGTACGTCATCATCCCCTCCACGTTTGAGCCGCACAAGAAGGGCAGCTTCCTCTTGAGAGTCTTCGCCGAGAAGCACGCTGCCACCAGGTGGGCCCCGCGTTTATGAAGAGGTTATACAGCCTGCAATAGAGTGGGACTATACCATTTTTATAGTGATTATTTGAAATACATTATTAAGTCGTAAGGCATGTGAATAGATCCATATGTGTCTTATTGTTTTATTAACATTCTTGGTTTTATGTTTCTAGATGCTGTTGTGAACACTGTAACGTTTTATATAATGTAGGCCTATGTAGCAAGTGTTTAAAAAAATAATGCAGGCCTTTATAGCGAATGGGGATCCACTCGTGCTGACAATTTGTTTTATGGCACGGCTGGGTAAGAAGTTTCAGGGGGGCGGTCATGTGTGTTTGTGAGGCAGAGAGGTCCTGGGTTCGAGCATCGGTATGAGCCGAATAAGGAGGAAGTGGTATTCGCTAAGGAAGCAACGTGACATTATTGACACTTACATGAGTTCGATCATACATTTTCATTCAATTTGAAAATGTAGCTTTGTTTCCAGGGCACAATGACAAAAATATGTACAAACGTGATGTGTTTATCATATGGTGTATGTTATATGTATATCTTTCTATGTGTTTTGTTGCAGTCCAATGGAAGAGGATATCAGTGTGGAAGTTGACGAGGTACATCAGTTATTTCTTGTCTTTTGATCTCAAACATCTTCCAACACAATTTTGTTTTTATGTTTACTGAGATATGTTTCCGGCTGGACATTCCAGTCGCAACATAATATTTAAACAGAGATTTATGAACATTAAAAAAAAAAATGTTTACCCTTTTTAGCCTGATATTACAGAGGGTGATGTGGATCCCTACTTCAAACGTCTATTCTTGCAGATTGCTGGAAGCGTATGTATTTCTATATTATTTTTGTTCTTTATTTAAATCAGTTACATAACAATCTTATTTTTCTTTCTAATATATTCATTTAATCTTGACAGGATTCCGAAGTTTCTGCCTTTGAACTTCAAAAGATTTTAAACAGAGTGGTAACTCAGAGTGAGTAAAGGAGATGTATATACATTGTGATGCATCATCTGTGATGAGACACAGTGGGTCTATATTTACCAACATTAGAAAAAGTTTAAATTTAAACCTTTTCTCCATCCCAATTAAAATTGTTGACGTAGTTGCACGTGATAAAACGCTACATTTTAGTTGTTCCCATTACATAACCTGGCACATTTAACCCTATGCTAACCTGACCAGGTGGCAGTGATTATGTCCAGTCACAGATTCCTCATCAGCCAATTGCAAATGTTGACGTAGGTGGATGTGATTTAACACTTTTTCATGAAAATGTTCTTAACAGAAGTTTAAAAAATATGAATTAAAAAATATGAATTAAAAAATGGTTACTAAAAAACACGCAAAATCTCAATTGAACGAGAAGCTCTCAGTGTAGCGAACTTGGTTCCTGTGTAATTTTTGCAGTTTGTGGCAAGTTGGAATCCCAGGAGAGGTTTTTTCATTTGAAATGTAGAATTACATTTATGGTGATAGTGTTATCCAAAGTACGGCCAAAACCTTGTAAATGAAGATTACAAATATATTTAATGAGGAGCTTCTTGGAGTCCCTATTGCAGACCAACATGTAAGCTACTGCTACAGTGGTGTAACGTTAACGTTAGTGCTGCCGATGTGCACCGAAGCAACGCTTCTCAGAATGGTGCTTGTTTAATAAAGTTTAGATCAAAGCGGAATCAATGTCTCGCAAGATCACCTACAGTAACTGTCCAGTGTTTCCAGATTTCTATGAAATATTACCTCTATTTACTTACAATATGAGTGAAAGTTTTTCTTCCAAAAATTGGTAATTAAAAAGCAGCTTTTCTGTGTTTGGAATGGTGTAGGTATACTCCAACAAAAGAATACTGGTCATTAAAAATATTAATCAGAGTAGAGAGCTGATTGGCAAGCTCATCCACCTCTAGAACGCTGATTGGCCAGTTTATCCTTCTCAGGAGGATGACATCATACTCTATGACGAAATAGCAAGCATTTTTGAAACAGTGTTTTTGAGATACATGTTTGAGGTGTGGGTTTTTCTCTCCAGTTTATGCTTTGGCCACAAATACGAGTATAGGACGAGTCAACAACATTGTTTGGGTATGAGTTAAAAGAATATGAACTTTTAAAAGTGAGATTATCACTGGACACTTAACTTTAAGAATGAATTAGTATTTATATAGGCCTAGCATACCGAATATACTGAACATAATAGCATAGCATAGTATAACGTTACTGTTAGACCAAAACGTCTTCATTTCTTATGTAGGCTACACTTACAACATTTTACATGCATTATAATCATCCATTTCATCGCCTATTTCATCAAGGACCAGCAGAGAACATTTTTTTCCTGAACAAAAAAGATTGACATGAGTGGGCCTCGAACCAACTGATACTGTACCTCACAGATTCACAGTTAACCAGTTTAGTGTGTATGCCACCTGGCAGTGATTGTAATGGAGGTACATGACAGCTTTTTTTTTTAAATGTTTATTTTTTACAATGTACGATAAACTGAAATGTTGTGTAGACCTCCTTTTATCTTTTCCCTATAAAACACATGGATGTGTGTGTGAAACGGATAAGCAAAAACGTGTGATTTTTTTTCCCCTTCATATATGCGAAAAAACTGACCTTTTTAATTTCGTCTAACGTTAGAATCTAGTAGCCTAGTCAAGGATTCGTCATGCAATATTGGGACACGGCAATATTGGGACAGGACACTTTACAGACCAAGTGAAAGAAAAGTAATCCTTTCATTTGGAGGTTTAAAATATCCCTCTGGTGGCCAAATGGACCTATTTTAAGAAACAATAAATATGCCAGGTTATCTTATGGGAAGTGTTGGCCAGTAACTGAATGGTCACTGCTTTGAATCCCTGAGCCAATTAGGTAAAAAACAAACTGTTGATGTTCCCTTAAGTTGGTCTGGATAACTGACTAAAATGCACATGTAGTATTGTATCACTTGCAACAAAATGTTTTGAATTGGCTGATGTGCATTTTGAGACAGATAAAATGTCAACTTAAATATTCACCAGTATGGACCCAGTATGTTTTAACAGTACGGTATATTAGCTTTACTTGTTGCCACTCTGTTTTCAAGGATCTCACGTCAAAACTGATGGATTTAGCCTCGAGACCTGTCGTCACATCATCAGTCTGTTGGATGTATCCTTTCCTACAGTAGCATGAGCCATTCATTCTCAATATGATATGGAAAAATGCACATTTTACTTTTCAACATGTGGTATTAGGAAATTGTTCCTGTGTGGCACCGTTGGTTGACCATGGCGCTTGCAACGCCAAAGTCGTGGGCTCGGTTCCCACAGGGGAAAATGTAGGCATGCACTACTGAAAGCCACTTTGAATAAAAGTGTCTGCTAACTGGCATATATTATATCTGTCTTGACCACAATCAGATGGATGGCAATGCAAAGTTGGGCCTGGTTGAGTTCCATACTGTGTGGACTAAGATCCAGAAGTATTTGGTAAGATTAAAGTCAGAGACTGTGCTGAGTGTACAGCATTGAAACTGGTATTATTACTCGTATTCGAGTCTGTCAATAATTTCGACGTCTTATAGGAAATCTTCAAAAGTCACGACTCTGACAACTCTGGCACGATGAGCACCCACGAGATGAGGGAGGCGTTGACTGAAGCAGGTATTGTTAAGAAACTTTGACTTATTTAACCATTTAATTTACAATGTACAAAACATGCTCTTTCCATGACATAGACTGACCAAGTGAATCCAGGTGAAATGTCTTATTGATGTCACTTGTTAAATCCACTTCAATCAGTGTATGTAGATGAAGGGGAAGAGACAGTTTAAAGAAGGATTGTGTATGTGTGCCATTCAGATGGTGAATGGGCAAGAAAAAAGATTAACAGTAGGTGCCAGTAGGGCTATCATAGTAGCTGCAGGCGCTATGGCCGCGGGAACATGTTTTGGGGGGTATTTTTCTCCCTACTCTGGTGACGACAATTTTTCTCTGTTCATACAGGAGTAATAAAGGCCTAGTGCACTAAATGTGATTTTTTTTCTTTCTCACATTATTATAATAATTGAAAAAATATATATAAATATTTGTTTTAATTGGCTATGCCAGGCGCACTGGTTTGAATGTGTCAAGAACTGCAACGCTGCTGGGGTTTTCTTGCTCAACAGTTTCCCGTGTGTATCAAGAATGGTCCACCACCCAAAGGACATCCAGCAAACTTCACACAACTGGGAAGCATTGGAGTAAACATGGGTCAGTATCCCTGTGGAACGCTTTCGGCACCTTGTAGAGTCCATTCCCTGACAAATTTAGTCTGTTCTGAAGGCAAAAGGGGGTGCAATTCAATATTAGGAAAGTCTTCTTAATGTTTTGTACACTCAGTGTAGTTAAACAGAAGGGTATTAGAAATCTACCTATGTGCGGGCCTCCCGAGTGTCGCAATGGTCTAAAGCACTGCATCACAGTGTTGAGACGTCACTACATCCTGGGGTTCGATCCCACGGCTGGCTATGTGTCATAGCCAGCCGTGACCGGGAGTGCCATAGGGTGGTGCACAATTCATCGGGATAAGGGGAGGGTTTGGCCGAGGGGGCCTCCTTGGCTCATTGTGCAATAGTGACTCCTTGTGAACGGCCGGGCGCCTGTAAGTCTGACAGCTGAACGGTGTTTCCTCCGACACATTGGTGCGGCTGGCTTCCGGGTTCAGCAAGCAAATCTTAAGAAGCAGCGTGGCTTGGCAAGTGATGTTTCGGAAGACACTTGACGTTCACCTCTCCCTTTGGGGAGTTGCAGCAATGAGAAAATGGAGTATTGCCCTTCAGGAAAACATTGCCAACTGTACACTAGCACAGACATATCAGGGTCAATAGAACACTCTTTCCTTTATGGAGAACTTCTTTAAAACACATTTAAAGGTGTGAATTAGTGGTAGTTTCGCAAGCCAATGCTAACTAGTGTTAGCACAATGACTGGAAGTCTACAGGTACGCTAGTGTATGCTAGCTGCTTGTGTATGCTATCTCGCAGTATCCCTTTAAAGTCACATTAATGCGGCTACCTCTTACTTACTGTATGCTACCCCTACCACAACTACTACTACCGGAGGAGCTCTTACTATTGTAATATTATCAATTCAAATGCATTTGTTTGTTAACTGTAAATATTTATTAGAATGCAGCATTACGCTGTTTCATTTACCCCCATGTCACACAACATTTACATGGGTCAGTCAGTAACGAATTGTTGTATTAGGACTTTGGTTGAAATGCTGGGCCAGGATTTTATTATTGTGTTTATTATTGTCGCAGGATTTCAGCTTAACAGCGAGGTGCTCCAGCTAATTGTGTCCCGCTACGCTAACTCCGAGTACTCCATGGACTTTGACTGCTTCATGGGCTGCCTGATACGACTGGAAATGCTATTCAGTGAGTGGTTTGTGACTTCATAATGTCTTCTAATAGAGGTGGTTCCAATGAGTCAATCCAGAGCATGGTGCTTGCAGTTCTGGATATTGTACACTATAAATTGCCTTAGATAAAAGTGTCTGTTCCATGACCATTATTATTATCATTCTTAAAAATAAAAATAATAAACTATCTGGGGAAAGCCCATAAACTGAGTGTGCACAGGATATTGTTTTAAATTAACATTTATAAAGTTACTACAATCAAATTAAAGGTATTAGCAATACCTGTTATGGGCAGGCAGATTCTCAGAGTCAGAATCACCTTGTATTTATTTATATACATCTCTCTCTCTCTCTCTACTAGAAATGTTCAAAACACTTGACAAACATGACAGTGGGAAGATCGAATTGGATGCATTGCAGGTATGTCTTCACATCTAATCTTTAATTTGTTCATTTAATAAATATTTTCCTGAAATTGTTTCCAATCAATTCTGAACGATTTGTGTTTGTGTGCATGTTTTTCAGTGGGTCTGCCTGGGCCTCAATTAAGATTCCAGAGATAATAATCTACTACAGGGACAGATGAAGCCATACAACTCAATTGCATTGGACTCTACGGCTAAGATTTCTCAATGTGTTATTTTACTGTTGCTTTTATTGAATGAGACTTGGACAAAATACTTTATCGGGCTCTTGTCTACAATAGCCTATGGATCACTCTACACCAGGGTTGAGGTCAATCAGATTGAAAAAATATTTTATATTTTACCATAAGACCTAGGTCTCTTATTCAAATGTGCCCTGCGCAATACAACAACAAAAATATACACATTATGGGAAGCACAAGTAAAACATCACAAATCACGCAGAAAAACAGTTACATTCCTACACAATTAAGTCCCCGGTCAATACTCTAAACTGCCCCAAAAAGGACCAGAATATTAAGATGAAATGTATTTTGAATTTTGTCCCAGCTGCACAGTGCTTTAAAAGTAAAAAGCAGATTTACCTAGCTTGGTGGAGACCCTAGGAACCTCAAGATTTAACCAATCCTGTGAACAAGTTAGGCAACTCATGTGTCTACACTTCAACAGCAAAGTTAGATAAGTTAGAAGTTTATGAAATGGGGCCTTGTAAACGAAAACGGAGTAATGTAGAGATCTACGGATTTTTAGCAAAGTCCAGCCTACCTATTGATACAGTCTGCAGTGATGAGTATCACAACTGTCACCTGTAACAAACCGAAAGGCAAAATGGTAGATGGCATCCAAAGAACCATCTAATGAGGGAACATGTAGTTCCTCTGAAACATTCTTACAACATGGATTTTGTTTTGCCCGTACATATAATTCATTTCAACTCAGAATTGAAATTTGAATTGAGACATGAAAAGTCTCATTCATATTACTAAAAGCATCTGCCACTAGCCATATCACTGCAAAATATTGAATACAGCATTTAAAATAATAACTTGATTATCAATTAAATATGTTTATTTTATGTTTCGTTTTTTAGATGTTAGGTTGTAACTATATTCATGACTTAGAGCAGATTTCCTGGTGATTTAACAGTTTTGAACATTTTGATTTTGTAAGACTGATCTACACACAATACGCATAATGTCAAAGTGGAATTTTGTTTCTGGAAATTTTTAGAAATTTATAAAAAATGAAAAGCTGGAATGTCTTGAGTCAATAGCTATTCAACCCTTCGGTATGACAAGCCTAAATAAGTTCAGGAGTAAAAATGAAATCACATAATAAGTTGCATGAACTCATTCTGTGATCAGTAATAGTGGTTAACATGATTTTTGAATGACTACCTGTCACGCCCTGACCATAGAGAGCCCTTGTTTCTCTATGGTGTAGTAGGTCAGGGCGTGACGAGGGGGTGTTCTCGTTTAAAATTTCTATGTAGGTGTTTTGGTTTGGTTTGGTTCCCAATTAGAGGCAGCTGGTAATCGTTGCCTCTAATTGGGGATCATATCTGAGTGGCTATTTTTCCCACCTGTGTTTGTTGGGATATTATTTTGTGTTTGTTTATGTGCACCACGTAGTTACGTTTCGTTGTTTGTTTATTTGTTTTTGTTTTGCTTAAGTTTCACTTTATAATAAAGATGTGGAACTCTACGTACGCTGTGCCTTGGTCCCGTTCTTACGACAACCGTGACAGAATATCCCACCAAATGAGGACCAAGCAGCGTATCTACGAGGTAAAGGAGTTTTGGACATGGGAAGAAGTGATGGGTGGATACGAAACCCTTCCTTGGAGGCAGATGGAAAGTAATAATGGAGGACAGCGACAACGCCAGGGTTCGCGGCCACAAAGCCCAAGGACAACCCCAAGTTTTTTTGGCGGAGGGGCACAGGGGGTGGCCGTCTGAGCCGCGGGAGGAGCCAGAGTACATGGAGCAGACGATAGAGAGGTGGTTGGTCGACCCAAGGAGAGAGCCAGAGCCCGTCTGGGAATCGATGAAGCAGTGTGAAGAGGGATATCGGAGAATGATGTTGGCGAAGAGTAGGCTGCAGCGCAGGCGGGCTGAAGATCGGGTCATCAGTCCGGTGCCATCTGTGCCGGCTCCACGCCCCAGATCTCCAGTGCGCCTTCCCAGCCCGGTACGTCATGTGCCTGCTCCCTGCACTTGCCCTGAAGAGCCAGAGACCATCAGGGAGGTACGTCCTGTGCCTCGCACTTGCTCTGAAGAGTGTGTCACCAGTCCGGTGCTACCTGTGCCGGCTTCACGCATCAGGCCTCCAGTGTGCCTCCCCAGTCCGGTACGTCCTGTGCCTGCTCCCCGCACTCGCCCTAAAGTGTGTGTCACCAGTCCGGTGCTACCTGTACCGGCTCCACGCACTAGGCCTCCAGTGCACATTCACAGTCCAGAGCTTCTGGTGACGGTTCACGGTCCAGAGCTTCCGGCAACGGTTCAGAGCTTCAACCCTTCGGTTATGGCAAACCTAAATAAGTTCAGGAGTAAAAATGAAATCACATAAGTTGCATGAATTCATTCTGTGATCAGTAATAGTGGTTAACATGATTTTTGAATGACTACCTGTCACGTCCTGACCATAGAGAGCCCTTGTTTCTCTATGCTGTAGTAGGTCAGAGCTTCCGGCGACGGTCCACAGTCCGGAACCTCCAGCGACGGTCCACGGTCTGGAACCTCCAGCGACAGTCCACGATCCTGAACCTCCAGCGACGGTCCGGAACCTCCAGTGACGGTCCACGGTCCGGAACCTCCAGTGACGGTCCAGAACCTCCAGCGACGGTCTGGAACCTACAGCAACGGGCAACGGTCCGGAGTTCAGGCACGGCGTCCAGTCCAGCTCCATGGCCGGAGCATTCCTCTGCGCCGGTGTCTAGTCCAGGCACGTCATCCAGTCCAGCTCCAAGGCCGGAGCCTTCCTCTGTGCCGATGTCCATTCCAGGCACGGTGTCCAGTCCTGCTCCAAGTCTGAGCCTTCCTCTGCACCGGTGGGCAGTCCGGACATGGTGTCCAGTCCAGTTCCATGGCAGGAGTCCTCTTCTGCGCCGGTGTCCAGTCCAGACACGGTGACCAGCCCAGCTCCAAGGCCAGAGCCTTCATCTGTGCTGTTGCCCATTCCGGGCTGCTGCGTTCAGCCCAGCTCTATGGCCGGAGCCTTCCTCTGCTACGATGCCCAGTCAAGGCACGGGGTCCAACCCAGCTCCAGGGCCAGAGCCCTTCTCTGCGCTGATGCCCAGTACAGGCACGTCGTTCAGCCCGGCACCATGGTCGGATCCAGGGTCTGAGGGGGGGCTACGACCTGCACCGGGGCCACCACCGACACTAGTCATCCCCCCTAACCCTCCCATTTGGTTTCAGGTTTTGCGCCCGGAGTCCTCAAAATAAAGATGTGGAACTCTACGTATGCTGCGTCTTGGTCCCATTCTTACAACAACCGTGACACTACCTCATCTCTGTACCCCACACAATTGTCTGTAAGGTCCCTCAATCGAGTAGGGACTTTCAAGCACAGATTCAACCACAAAGACCAAGGAGGATTTTCAATGCCTTGCAAAGAATGGCACCAATTGATAGATGTGTAACAATAAATAAAGAAGATGCTGAATATTCCTTTAATCATGGTGAAGTTATTAATTAGGCTTTGGATGGTGTATCAATGCACCCAGTCACTACAAATAAAAAGGCATCCTTCCTAACTCAGTTGCTGGAGAGGAAGGAAACTGCTCAGGGATTTCACCATGAGGCCAATGGTAATTTTCAAACAGAGTTTAATGGTTGTGATAGGAGAAAACTGTTACATAGTTACTCCACAAAACTTACCTAAATGACAGAGTGAAATGCAGGAAGCCTATACAGAATAAACATGTGTGATTGAACATTTTATGTTTGTGCTTTTCTAACATCCAATTTCTGTGTTATATTCATTTTCTTTTCTAATAACCAATTTCTGTGTTCATGCAAGTGACTGATTGATCGAATCTTCACTCTCTACAATTTGGCAGTATGCCCAGAGCCTTGTTTAGAGAAAGAGATATCTCTGTTTTGGCATAGTTTGGGTTTATATCGCTACGTACGCTGCGTCCATTGGTGAGGGTTCACTTATTAGCAAGGGAATGGGAGGCACCACCTCTGATAGCTTGCTCATTATTATTATTACTATTTTATAAAGTTTGTGTTTTGACTCGTTGGAAACTGCAAAAACGATTTGAATCAATGTATAGATGTTAATGAATCATTCATACTGGATCAGTAATGTGGGAGTTGGATTCAATGAACTTGCAAAAGCAAAACTTAATTGATTTAGCAATGTTAATGATTAATCATACATGTATATCTATCTGGGAATTCAACTTTAATTAACCTGAAAGCGTCATTGTATCTAGGTTAAGATTGACAAGTTTAAAATGTCTCATTGGTTGGAACAAATTAATTTGGTCCTTATCCGAACGATTAACCGGGAAAAAAAGGTTTGTTTGGCAATTTACCATCCTTGTTAAATCATATGAGACACGATATCCAATCAGTTGAGATTGGTTGGATATTGTTAAGTGTAACCAGATTTTACAGATGTGACAAGATGTTTGCCTTCACATTGGAAAAACAATTATTCCCCCCCCCCCCCCCAAAATAGCAGATTCTTCACTACAAGGGGTCACTGACGCTGAAAACTGAAATCAAACAGGATTCCAGCAAAGGTGGGACTTCAGTCGCCCAAAGCTTGGGATGTCCGCTGTAAACAAAGAAAAATGTATTCTCTCTGTTAGCTTAGCTTCTAATACAAAGCTAACCGCTCTTGTACAAGAATGTTCACTTCAAGCACAAAAAGGTCCCGTTCAATTTGGGAATGGGGGTTTACTAACAATGTCTCACGTTCAACCCAATCTGCGTTTCTTGCTAGTGATGTTAATGGAGCACGCAAATAACAAAGAAATACTCGGAAAGGCAGAGAGATTATACTACGCTTCTGCCAAGCAAATATATATTTTCAAATATCCTTAATCGGCTGGCCCTTATGTCCTAGCTCTGAAAAATGTATAATTCACCGTAAACACTCTGAACCTGTCAGATATACCACACAGGTGACAATCTCTTCCTGGTATTTGGGTCGAAAAGAAACACACACCACTCACCATCAATCCTACCTACTGCTTTTTAAAAATAATTTGCTATGCAATTCCTGATGACTGAATTCAACAGTAAGGCCTAATTTTGTTTTAGATTCCTCACACGGGGGCACCAATATGTCGTGACTTGACTTAATCTGAAGACAGTAATTGCTACCCAATTAAATTAATCATGTAACAATTAACTCATTAGAGCGGTTCTTTAAAGAGTTAACATCTCCCGAATTAAACTATAAAAAGATCTTTACTCATCACATATATAAACAGTCAACTTATTAATCAAAACCTCGTATCATATCATCATTCTGAACAGTCGTAACCTCCTTGCATCTGCAAAAACCCAAGCCCTACTCATGATACAGTGCTACACAAATTGGTTTAATTATTTATTTAATAGCTAATTAAATGGGAACACAGGATAAACACACACATTCCGGCTATTGACTGGAGACTTAACACACTGAAAACAGGTTCTTAGCGGAATGACATCAACATGGATGCTTGTTAAAACCTCTTAAGGATCCGCCCCTTTGTTTCAATTGCTCTGAAGCCAGGATATGCATATTCTTGGTAGCATTTGAAAGGAAAGTTTGAAGTTTGTGGAAATGTGAGAGGAATGTAGGAGAATATAACACAACAGATCTGGTAAAAGATAATACAAAGAAAAAAACAACCATTCGTTTGTATTTTTGTACCATCATCTTTGCAAGAGAAATGGCATAATGTACACTGCTCAAAAAAATAAAGGGAACACTAAAATAACACATCCTAGATCTGAATGAATGAAATATTCTTATTAAATACTTTTTTTCTTTACATAGTTGAATGTGCTGACAGCAAAATCACACACAAATTATCAATGTAAATCAAATTTATCAACCTATGGAGGTCTGGATTTGGAGTCACACTCAAAATTAAAGTGGAAAACCACACTACAGGCTGATCCAACTTTGATGTAATGTCCTTAAAACAAGTCAAAATGAGGCTCAGTAGTGTGTGTGGCCTCCACGTGCCTGTATGACCTCTCTACAACGCCTGGGCATGCTCCTGATGAGGTGGCGGATGGTCTCCTGAGGGATCTCCTCCCAGACCTGGACTAAAGCATCCGCCAACTCCTGGACAGTCTGTGGTGCAACGTGGCGTTGGTGGATGGAGCGAGACATGATGTCCCAGATGTGCTCAATTGGATTCAGGTCTGGGGAACGGGAGGGCTAGTCCATAGCATCAATGCCTTCCTCTTGCAGAAACTGCTGACACACTCCAGCCACATGAGGTCTAGCATTCTCTTGCATTAGGAGGAACCCAGGGCCAACCGCACCAGCATATGGTCTCACAAGGGGTCTGAGGATCTCATCTCAGTACCTAATGGCAGTCAGGCCTGTCGTCTGTCACGTGGTCAGTGTGATCCTGCTTTCATCTGTGAAGAGCACAAGGCGCCAGTGGCGAATTTGCCAATCTTGGTGTTCTCTGGCAAATGCCAAACGTCCTACACGGTGTTGGGCTGTAAGCACAACCCCCACCTGTGGACGTCGGGCCCTCATACCACCCTCATGGAGTCTGTTTCTGACCGTTTGAGCAGACACATGCACACATTGTGGCCTGCTGGAGGTCATTTTGCAGGGCTCTGGCAGTGCACCTCCTTGCACAAAAGTGGAGGTAGTAGTCCTGCTGCTGGGTTGTTGCCCTCCTACGGCCTCCTCCACATCTCCTGATGTACTGGCCTGTCTCCTGGTAGCGCCTCCATGGTCTGGACACTACGCTGACAGACACAGCAAACCTTCTTGCCACAGCTCGCATTGATGTGCCGTCCTGGATGAGCTGCACTACCTGAGCCACTTGTGTGGGTTGTAGACTCCGTCTCATGCTACCACTAGAGTGAAAGCACCGCCAGCATTCAAAAGTGACCAAAACATCAGCCAGGAAGCATAGGAACTGAGAAGTGGTCTGTGGTCACCACCTGCAGAACCACTCCTTTATTGTGGGTGTCTTTCTAATTGCCTATAATTTCCACCTGTTGTCTATTCCATTTGCACAACAGCATGTGAAATGTATTGTCAATCAGTGTTGCTTCCTAAGTGGACAGTTTAATTTCACAGAAGTGTGATTGACTTGGAGTTACATTGTGTTGTTTAAGTGTTCCCTTTATTTTTTTGAGCAGTGTATATTCCAGCCAAGGTGCCATTTAGATTTTGGCCACTAGATGGCAGCAGTGTATGTACAGATCTTTAGACTGATCCAATGAGCCATTCCATTACTGTTCAAAATGTTTCATCAAGACTGCCCAAATGTGCCTCATGTTTATTAATAACTTTTCAAGTTCATAACTGTGCACTCTCCTCAAACAATAGCATGGTATTATTTCACTGTAATAGCTACTGTAAATTGGACAGTGCAGTTAGATTAACAATAATTTAAGCTTTCTGACAATATCAGATATGTCTGTGTCCTGGGAAATTGTCTTGCTACTTACAACCTCATGCTAATCGCATTAGCGCACAGTAGCTCAACCGTCCTGCAGGTGGGTCACCAATCTGTAGAAATCATTAAGAGGTGAAAGAAAATATGGAGAGGGAGAGGGAAAGAGACACTTAACATTGCCACATTCAGAAACGACTCTCACCTACAGTAACCATATACTTTGCACACGAACCGCCGCCCGCTTTGAGCAAGAAGACACTGAATACTGAACAACTACGAAAGACAACCCTGAAGGAGCTGCAAAGCTCCACAGCAGAGATTGGAGTATCTGTCCATAGGACCACTTTAAGCCGTACACTCCACAGAGCTGGGTTTTACAGAAGAATGGCCAGAAAAAAAGTCATTGCTTAAAAAGAAAAAAATAAGCAAACCCGTTTGGTGTTCGCCAAAAGGCATGTGGGAGACTCCCCAAACATATGGAAGAAGTTACTCTGGTCAGATGAGACTAAAATTGAGCTTTTTTGGCCATCAAGGAAAACGCTATGTCTGGTGCAAACCCAACACCTCTCATCACCCCGAGATCAGCATCCCCAGAGTGAAGCATGGTGGTGGCAGCATCATGATGTGGGGATGTTTTTCATCGGTATGGACTCCGAAACTGGTCAGAATTCAAGGAATGATTGATGGCACTAAATACAGGTACATTCTTGAGAATTGAGACTGGGACGGAGGTTCACCTTCCAGCAGGACAATGACCCTAAGCATACTGCTAAAGCAACACTCGAGTGGTTTAAGGGGAACATTTAGATGTCTTGGAATGGCCTAGTCAAAGCCCGGACTTCAATCCAATTGAGAATCTGTGGTATGACTTAAAGATTTATGTACACCAGTGGAACCCATCCAACTTGAAGGAGCTGGAGCAGTTTTGCCTTGAAGAATGGGAAAAAATCCCAGCGGCTAGATGTGCCAAGCTTATAGAGATATACCCCAAGAGACTTGCAGCTGTAATTGCTGCAAAAAGGTGGCTCTTCAAAGTATTGACTTTGGGAGGGTGAATAGTTATGCATGCTCAAGTATTCAAGTTTCTTTTGTCTTATTTGTTTGTTTCACAATCAAAAATATTTTGCATCTTCAAAGTGGTAGGCATGTTGTGTAAATCAAATGATACAACCGTCGCCAAAAATATATATTTTAATTCGAGGTTGTAAGTAGACAAAGGGTCTGTTGAGACAAAGCACATTATTTGGTGAATTTGGAGAACACAGGCCTGGATCTTCTCCCTTGATTAACAACAGCGCATGAGTTGTTAATCCCCACCAATTATTGCCTTCTCCCTCTACGGGTGAGAGGGGGTCTGATTGAAGTTATTCATTGCAAACATGATCTATTTGGATTCTCGTGGTCAGTCATTAACAATTTAAATATACAATTATACCTATTGTAAAAATGTGAGCTTTGAGTTACTCAAGGTTATCAAGTGAATAATTAGTGAAAATTGTACAATAATAAATTACCTCAAATGTCTTTATTCCTTCTAAAACAAAGAAAGTAGACAACTGGAATATGCATAATCCTTACACTCATACATGGTTAATTATTACAAGGCTGGCATTCAGTACATTGCAGGACAAACTAGACTTTCCTTATTCTCCACAATCTTAGGACAGAAGCACAATACAACAATACACATCTCCAAACACTGTCTTGACTACCTATTCACAATGTTCATCATACACATGTAAATTTCAGATACTTGCATACATAATAAATAGGAGCAGGGGTTCAATTGGGCCGGATCACGCTGGGTCCGAGGCCCAGTACAGATGATCCAAATGAGAGCCAGGCAGAGCTGAGACCCGGTACATTTAATTTTCCTCTGCCAACAACACAAGTAAAGCAACACCAAAATCAGACAACTGCATAGTAGAATAGTTTACATATTCAATTGGTCATAAACTTAATTCAATATTGACAGATTTTCTTATATGAATTGTAACTCAGTAAAATCATTGAAATTGTTACACGTTGACTTTATATTGTTGTTCAGTGTATAATTGAAGTTGAGGACAATTTTGTTTTTATCACTCACAGCCGAAGACATTAACATTTTGTATTCATCCAATGTCTGCCATGTTTTTGGATGATGTGATGATGACGTCGCTGCGCTTGCTGCTCCCCGTGCACTCTGAGTGTTAGTACTCATGTGATGTTGGTCCGTATAAACTGGATACAACCCAGATATAAACGGTCCGTCAATCAGTGTATACAAACATGAGTAGATGACCTTGAAAACCACAGGCGGACACATCTTGGACGCAGTCTCCAGTTCTTATTATACCTCAGTGAAGTAGGCCTATGGCAAGCATGGCAAGATTTCTTAGATTCAAATATGCCGCGGATCCCCCCAAAAAAGCAATCATTTTCAAGACAAATATGCCACGGAAAGGCAAGCATTCCTCCATGGATCAACGCTGGTCCACAGACCAGGGTTTGAGAAAGGCTGGAATAGAGTTCCATGTATTCATGGCTCTGTGTAGTACTGTGCGTTTCCCAGAGTCTGTTCAGCACTTGGGGACTGTGAAGAGACCCCTTGTGGTATGTCTTGTGGGGTATGCATGTTTGTCTGAGCTGTATGCTAGGCATTTGAACAAACAGGTTGGTGCTTTCAACATGTCAATACTTCTCACAAAAGACAAATAGTGATGCAGTCAATCTCTCCTCTACTTTGAGGATTGATGTCATTGATGTCATTGATGTTCGCTCTCAGTGTACATTTAGGGCCAGCAGTGCTGCTCTGGGCCAACAGTAACTTGCTTATGTCCCTCTTTGTGGCACTTGACCATGTGACTGGGCAGTTTTCCAGGAGTGACAACTAGGGCCTGTAGGACTTGTTTTGTTGATAGCCATGTCAAGAAACCAGAACAGTACTTTATTAGACAGAACTTGGGTTCCCCAGCTTAGCTACCGTTGCATCAACATGTTTTGACCATGACTGTTAGCAATCCAGGGTTAAACCAAGCAGTTTAGTCTCCTCAACTTGCTCTATTTACACATTATTCATTACAAGATTTGGTTGAGGTTTAGGGTTTAATGAATGGTTTGTCCCAAATACAATACTTTTTGAAATATTTAGTACTAGCTTATTACTTGCCACCCATTCTAGAACTGTCTGCAGCTCTTTGTTTAGCTTTGCAGTGATTGCACTTTCTACGATAACCAACGTGTATGTTGAGTCATCAGCATACATAGACACAGGCTTTACACATGAGAATATCCATCTAGTATATGAATTCAATGTATGTGGAGTTTTGGAGATGGGTTTCTGTCATTTTACAGCACAAGAGAATTACCAAAAAAAAGTGTAACTGTCGTACAACAATTTAGGATTCAATAACACTGCCATGATGCCTTAACGATTTAAATAAACAATTATACCTATTGTAAAAATGTGAGCTTTGAGTTACTCAAGGTTATCAAGTGAATAACTAGTGAAAATTGTACAATACTAAATGACCTCAAATGTCTTTATTCCTTCTAAAACAAAGAAAGTAGACAACTGGAATATGCATAATCCTTACACTCATAAATGGTTAATTATTACAAGGCTGGCATTCAGTACATCGCAGGACAAACTAGACTTTCCTTATTCTCCACAATCTTAGGACAGAAGCACAATACAAATCTCCAAACACTGTCTTGACTACCTATTCATAATGCTTATCATACACATACATGTACATACTGAGTCCTGACAGAAATTCCAGACACTTGCATCCATAATAAATAGGAGCAGGGGTTAAATTGGGCCGTCGCATTCTATGAGAGAAAAGAAAATCCCTCTCAAAGTGCTTTCAAAAATGCAGTGGAGAAAAACATGCATGCCAAGTCATTGTGGCCTACAACATTCTTAATGTAGTCGCTGGAAAACACAAATTTGAAATCAGTTTTGATGGCCACTGTTTAAAGAGGAGGATCACAGAGCGTTCTAATTTTACTCAACGTATTTCTCAAATCCCCAAAATTTGTGAACGGCACCATTTTAGAACCAGAGTTTTTAGCAGTGGCATGGTTTATGCCTGTTGACACTTGCCAATGGTGTTGAATGCATAGGAAAGACCAGGGCTAAACGTACCATGGGGCAGGTGGTATTCACAGTACATGATCATTGAATGAGTGCCAGTGGGACATTCAAATCATCAATATGTTGCTAACTAGCAACAAGATAATGTTTAGAGTTTGTGATCTAGCTAATGATTAGCCCAATGGGGTGAATGCAGATGGGTAACCCTCAGTCTATTTATTTATAGCTGCTATGCTACAACAGGGGAAACTATATCTTAGATGTCAGTATCATTTCATTTCAATAGGCTGTCCTTTTAAAAGTCACCCGAACTGAACTTCTCACAGTCACCCCCCCCTCAAAATGGTAGGTTCTTCCAACCTGTAGTATGCTGTAATATGTACTTTTGTCATCAACCAGCCATGTGGCAGCTGGAGAAATTTTCCATTGAACAGCGGTGTATTTTGCCTACACCCTATGGTAAATATGGGCTTGTGATCCCTGGACGTGTGTACTTAGCATCCGTTTTGGGTCTTGTCCTGTGCATACTCTTCAGCACACCTGAGTGCCTCAGTGAGGTTGGCCCCACTCCCTGTGCCCTTTGCCACAGTGGCAGAGCCACCTGCGTTCCCTCCCAGGCGGGCACACACTGTCAGGGCCCAGTCACTGGCAGAGAGAGCACTAAAGCCCTATGGAGAGACAAAGATCAGGAGTGAGTGTTGATGTGATGGAGAGAGAGAACAAAGAGTGTGTGAATATACACATGTATTTGGACAGTGAAGCTACATGTTTTAATTTGGTTCTATACTGCAGCATTTTTGGATGAGATCAAATGTTTCATATAAGGTGACAGTAAAAAATAAAAATATTATTCGAGATTATTTTCATAAGGTGCATTCAGAAAGTATTCAGACCCCTTGACATTTTCCACATTTTGTCATGTTACAGCCTCATTCTATGACAAACAAATCTATTGCCCCACTATACCTCAAATTATGATTACATTTTGGCAGTTTTTTTTTTGCATAATAAGCATAGTATTTTGAAGACAGCTCGCGTTCGTGTGATTCAAGTTCAAATGATGAGAAATGCCTTCCTCAGTTGGATTCGCCCCCCTCTAGGCCACAATTTAAGTATTTTCTTCCCAGGTGTAATGCAGGGCATTATCGCTGGGATATGAGGTTCCACCAGGACCTGAGTCTATGTTAACAGTGCAAAGTTTTAGAAATGTGTCCCTATGCTCAATTTATCCCATAATCAAGGTAAGTTGTGCCGAGAGACCACTTTTTTTGGACAACTATGTTTTCAAAACTGTTATGTTCACATGAATTCTGATTGTTTTCAGGGATGAACAACATCCTGAAATATTTGTAGATTTCTATGTTAGAAAGAATAGTATATTTCCTTTGATATAGTGATCTTGAATGTAAATAATGTCTCAACATACCCCACTCTCACCTACAATGCATTTGGAAAAGTATTCAGACCCCTTGACTTTTCCACATTTTGTTACGCTACAGCCCTGTTCTAAAATGGATTAAACTATTTATTTTCCTCATCAATCTAAACACAATGCCCCATAAAGATAAAGCAAAAACAGTTTGTTTCTTTATTTTAGCAAAAATAAATAAATACCTTATTTACATAAGTATTCAGACCCTTTGCTTGGAGACTTGAAATTGTGCCTAGGGGCATCCTGTTTCCATTGATCCTCCTTGAGATGTTTATACAACTAGATTGGAGTTCAGTTCACCTGTGGTAAATTCAATTGATTGGACATGATTTGGAAAGGCACACACCTGTCTATATAAGGTCCCACAGTTGACGATGTGTGTCAGCAAAAACCAAGCCATGAGGTTGAAGGAATTGTCCGTAGAGCTCCGAGACAGGATTGTGTCGAGGCACAGATCTGGGGAAGAGTACCAAAACATTCCTGCAGCATTGAAGGCCCCCAAGAACACACTGGCCTCCATCATTTTTAAATGGAAGAAGTTTGGAACCACCAAGACTCTTCCGAGAGCTGGCCGCCCGGTCAATCTGAGCAATCGGGGGAGAAGGGCCTTGGTCAAGGATGTGACCAAGAACCCGATGGTGACTTTGACAGAGCTCCAGAGTTCCTCTGTGGCGATGGGAGAATCTTCCAGAAGGACAACCATCTCTGCAGCACTCTACCAATCAGGTCTTTATGGTAGAGTGGCCATACGGAAGCCACTCCTCAGTAAAAAGCACATGACTGCCCGCTTGGAGTTTGCCAAAAGGCACCTAAAGGGCTCTCAGACCATGAGAAACAAGATTCTCTGGTCTGATGAAACCAAGATTGAACTCTTTGGCCTGAATTCAAAGCGTCACGTATGGAAGAAACCTGGCACCATCCCTACGGTGAAGCATGGTGGTGGCAGCATAATGCTGTGGGATGTTTTTTAGCGGCAGGGACTGGGAGACTAGTCAGTCTCAAGGGAAAGATGAACAGAGCAAAGTACAGAGATCCTTGATGAAAACCTGCCCCAGATCACTCAGAAGCTCAGCCTGGGGCGAAGGTTCACCTTCCAACAGGACAATGACCCTAAGCACACAGCCAAGACAACGCAGTAGTGGCTTCGGGACAAGTCTCTGAATGTCCTTGAGTCGCCTAGCCAGAGCTAGGACTTGAATCCGATCGAACGTCTCTGGAGAGACCTGAAAATAGCTGTGAAGCAATGCTCCCCATCCAACCTGACAGAGCTAGAGAGGATCTCCGGAGAAGAATCTGACAAACTCGCCAAATACAGGTGTGCCACGTTTGTAACGTCATACCCAAGAAGACTCAAGGCTGTATTCGCTGCCAAAGGTGCTTCAACAAAGTACCGAGTAAAGGGTCTGAATACTTATGAAATGTAATTTCATTAAAAATCCTACAATGTGATTTTCTGGATTTTTTTTCTCATTTTGTCTGTCATAGTTGAAGTGTACCCATGATGAAAATTACAGGCCTCTCTCATCTTTTTAAGTGGGGGAACTTGCACAATTGGTGGCTGACTAAATACTTTTTGCCCCACTGTATATTGATTAGCCATTAGATCAATTACCCACAAAGCAATCATTTTGACTATATTAGCCCATAGAGCTACAAGGATGCACTTTCATGCTAGAGTTAGGACCTCATATTACAGCTTATAGAGACACCAACTGATGTACAAAACAGTCTTAAAACAATCTACTTTGGTTTAGATAAAATAATCATGAAACCTATAAAACAAATCAATTTGACTTTGTTGAAATTCAGCTTTTTGGACCAAACTTGCTTACTACTTTTCCCATGTGTTTTCTTCCTTCACAGACTCCATGAAATAATATAATAATAATATATAATAATAATGACCTCTCCCTAAATATTTGGTCACACTATTAATTTTGTGTATGGTTTCCTAGAAACAAGGGGTTGTTCAACTAACCCTTTGGCACAACTTACCCCACTCTCCCCTATCTTTTTTTTACCATTAAGAAATGAAAGCACTTTATGTATTTAGTCCCCCCCACCCTTGACCTATTGAAAGAAAATGCCATATCAGTAAATACAGTGATGTAAGAGCTAGACCCTATACCTTGGGCACTTGGCACGCACACAGGACCTTCCCTGATGGCTGCTGGTGGGAGAGTAGCATGATCAGGGTCCCTGGGGCTCTGTCACTGTATTGGTTCACTGTCTTCATCAGCACCTACAATGAGAGCAATGGGATCAACTACATCGAGGCTCAGTTTCCCAGAGCCTTAGTAACAGTAAGTTCATCATTAGATCCCACTTTAAGTACATCATTAGAATCTAAGGTGTTTCCAAAAAAACAATGGTTGCATTGAAAGTGATTGATAAAATACAGTAACTCACTCGCTGTGAATACTGATGCATTAGTTTTGTATGGGGCAAAATGATCTAATTGTCGATGTTAAACAACTACTGAGCCTCATCAGAAATTCAGATGAAAAACATACTGATATAGAGTCTGTGTCCACAGTGTCCACTACAATATTCTTGTTGCTATTCTTTATGAATAGTGATTGGGCTTTCACAGCAGCCTGAAAATGGAACAAAAGTAAGTAAGAAAGAGAAAGTAGTTAAAAGTACAATAGTATAATGTTTTATCATGCAGTATTTATCATGCATTAACTATTGTGATTGTTTTATAATGCTGTTGTGACTCATGTGTCTTCCTGCATACAAAAAGTTTGATCATGTTCATGTATTTTTACTTGTCACATGAAATAGTTATTGTGGGGGATATAACACGTTTGAAAGGACAATGGGATTGTGTGCTTGTGATACCTCTTTGGTCTCCAGTTTTCTTATGCTTGTGTTGGTTGTCCTCTGTAGACCTTTGAGTCGAGTTTGAAGCTCCCTCCGCTTCCACTGTGGTATGGGAGTGCAATCCACTGCCTGGGACAAAACACAAATAAGGCCTAAGCATTTGTGTCATATTCGCATTTAATTCTAACTATTTAAAGTAATGTGGTAGCTTGGGACTATAAGGTGATATCTGCAAAAAGATGATTCTGAGTAAATTACCTTTAAAGTTTCGAACCATCATTGGTTTGAATGGTGTAAGGAGTTTTTATCTTGTATTCTTTTGAACTTAACAACATGAATTGGGGTATTTAGAGTACTATATAGGTGGAGAACATTGAACAGAACAAGGCTATGTCAATAACTAAAATTAAAAAAAATGCAGGTCCCATGTTCTCAGCTATTCAAACACTTAGGCAATAATTTAATACTGTCTGAAATTGCCCTTTGGAGCATTTTCAATATGGTCTGTCTAATGACCATCAGTTAGGTCAGTAGGGAGGGAGTGGAAAAGCATACATACATCTGTCAGTATGCCCACTTCTTTGGCCAGCCGGTTGGCATCTGCGAGGGAGGGGCTGGCGACCGTTGCAAGACGTGCTGACAAAGACTCCACTTCCTGGGTCAGGACCTGACCCGCCTCTCGAGCCTGTGAACCAACAAAACAACGATAAATATCAGAATGAATCTCGTTGAAAGCTACTTGTGATTCTGTAAAACTCAACTTGGGCTACGTCCCAATTATCTCTCCTTCCTCCAAAGTGTGCACTTATTCACTCCCCTTCACTAATTTGAAAGGAAAGAACTGGTTTAAGAAATATTGTGGAAACTCCCACAAGCCCATGCCTCCAACAATCCGATGCATATTTGATCATGGAGTGTTTTTTAAAAGATCAGTGATACATGACGTCCTAAATAGGAAAATGTACAAAATTAATACTGAATCAGCAACACAAAGTCTTGAGCGAGGGACTAACTGGTGTTGTAAAACATGAGAATATTTGGGATAAAGTGACGTGATTATATAGTCCGCTACTATGCACCTCTGGCATATTCACAATAAGTCACGACCTATTTAGTTTTATGCCTTCTTGCTTTTATATAACACACCTCTCTGGCGTCGTCTCCAGTGACTGCCACGATACGGCTGATCCCTTTAACCATCTGCCTCTCGGAAATTATAACCAAATCCCCGATCTCCCCGGTCGTCAGTAAATGCCTGAAAAAGAGAAAAACGCTTGGTCTCGTAGCCCTTTAGAAACAGCCAATGAACATATAATATTTAGCATTGTTCACAACTATAGGAATTCTCAAATCTACTCCTCCAAATATATGAACCGTTTCTAACCTTAACCCACGATAAAACGTATACATTCTACTGTCTCTTCTCATTTTGGCTCTTTTACAGTATATTGAACCATTTGCCACAGCCTCACATGCCGAAAGGTGAGACAGTGCATATTGTCATTTCGTAATATCTTATGGTAAATAACAAGTAATGTTAAGTCCTACATTTAAAAATGCCTTTTGAATCTATCATAGAGAGGGAGAAAGAGTGATTGAGTGAGAGAGACAGACAGACAACTTACGTCCCACAGCAGAGCTCCACTGACGTCCATCTGTCCGTCTGAGAATCGTACAGGTCTGCTACGGGAACTGCCACGGACACCACTCTCACCGGATCAGGGTACACCTAGGAAGAATTACAGAGGATTCGGGAATCCTCCAATGCCAATACACTATTATGCAGAATATCTTGCACTTACAAATTGCAACCATTGGGTTGACACTTATACCTTGTTAATGTATTATGTTGCTAAGAGAATTGAACACTTTACAAAACACAGTTATTATCAACATTATTCCTTTTAATCTGGGTAGGAGCGTTCCCGAATCAACACACAGTTACCTCATCCACAGTCCTTAGACCTGGGATGTCTTTAGCCCGGGCCAGGGGAACCTCTTCTATGTACACCACATTATTCTCTGTGATAATGTTGTGGATGCTCCTCTCAATCTCCTGGAGCTGGGGAATACTCAATGAGCCCTACAGAGTGAACACCAAAAATCAATGATTATTATTACATCTATACAAAAGTGAGTTTTTTTGATTATCTACTGGACTTTGGCAATGCATATAACTTCACATTATTCATTACTCTAAGGGCGTAGTCACATGAAATTTGTTACCCTGGTGCTGTTCTCTGGTGCGTTTGGAAGAATTCCACAGAATACGTTTGGGTTTCACAATGTATTTTATTTTTTATGTATCAGAATGTTTTTTGGAATTCTGGGACTGTCGGCATTAAAACCCTACTAGCTTAAACATGGAGACCAATTTACAATAATTTTTACTTTCTCTTATGATTTCCTTGAATCAACAGTATTGTTGAAATGTCGGGACCATTATGCATATAGTGAAGGATGTAAGAGCAGCAGGACAACAGCAAACAATCAATTAAATTAAAATACTTAATTGGCTTGGTTATTGTTTTTTTTTTGTGTTTTTATAAAACAACATTTAAGTCATCCATGTTTATAAAAATAGGCTACAGGGGCCTTATATATTCAATATATTATTATTATTACAGTGTTATTATACAACGTGTGGGTCTAATCCTAGATAATAATTGGTTAAAACCGCATTCCAGCCGGTGTCTATCCCACAAGTTACCACAGGCTAAATCTATGATGAAATGCCTATTTACTCTGTTCCATCTGACTACACAAAGCACTGTCTCATCAACTCAGCCAGGCAATGTACAGTATATACTAGATCTACAGTGCCTTCGGAAAGTATTCAGACCCGTTGACCTTTTCCACATTTTGTTAGGTTACAGCCTTATTCTAAAATTTATTAAATTGTTGTTTTTTTCAGCAATCTACACACAACCCCATAATGACAAAGCAAAAACAGGATTTTATAGTTTGTTTCAGATTTTTTTTAAATAAAAAACTAAAATATCACACTTACATAAGTATTCAGATCCTTTACTCAGTACTTTGTTGAAGCACCTTTGGCAGCAATTACAGCCTCAAGTCTTTTTGGGTCTGATGCTACAAGCTTGGTACACTTGTATTTGGGGAGATTCTCCCATTCTTCATCGCAGATCCTCTCAAGCTCTGTCAGGTTGCATGGGGAAAGTTGCTGCACCATGTTTTCAGGTCTCTCAAGAGATCGATCAGGTTCATGTCTGGGCTCTGGCTGGGCCAAGGACATTCAGAGACTTGTCACGAAGCCACTCCTGGAGCTCTGTCAGAGTGACCATCGGGATCTTGGTCACCTCCCTGACCAAGGCCATTCTCCCCCGATTGCTCAGTTTGGCCGGGTGGCCAGCTCTAGGAAGAGTCTTGATGGTTCCAAACTTCTCCTATTTAAGAATGATGGAGGCCACTGTGTTCTTAAGGGACCTTAAATGCTACAGACATTTTTTCATACCCTTCCCCAGATCTGTGCCTTGACACAATCCTGTCTTGGAGCTTTACGGACAATTCCTTTGACCTCGTGGCTTGGTTTTTGCTCTGACATGCACAGTCAACTGTGGGACCTCATAGACAGGTGTGTGCCTTTCCAAATCATGTCCAATCAATTGATTTTACCACAGGTGGACTCCAATCAAGTTGTTGAAACATCTCAAGGATGATCAATGGAAACAAGATGCACCTGAGCTCAATTTAGAGTGTCATAGCAAAGCTTCTGAATTCTTATGTAAAAAGGTATTTCTACTTTTGATATATAATACATTTGCTAAAATATCTAAAAACTTGTTTTCGCTTTGTCATTATGGGGTATTGTGCGTAGATTGCTGAGGATTTAAAAAA
Organism: Oncorhynchus masou masou; assembly: GCF_036934945.1. Lineage (NCBI taxonomy): Eukaryota > Metazoa > Chordata > Actinopteri > Salmoniformes > Salmonidae > Oncorhynchus > Oncorhynchus masou. The sequence continues at coordinate 33,897,900 of NC_088216.1, read as the reverse complement.
TATATACATTTTAGAATAAGGCTGAAACGTAACAAAATTTTGAAAGAGTCAAGGGATCTGAACACTTTCCAAAGGCACTGTACTGTACAAAGCATCTAGACATTATCTCCTATTTTATTTAGAATAACATTCGGTTTTCAACAAGGGAGATTAGTAATAATCTGCCTCTCCGACATTTGCAACATCGTTTCAATATTGAAATTCGATCTCTAGCTGTCCTATGGTAATGAACGTGTCAGGAGTCGGGACGAGACAGACCTGCTGGCAGCTTTTCTCAGCCAGTCGAAATCATAAATCAGCATAGTTTTTATGGATATACTGTATACAAAGAAATGTCAATAAAAAACACGAGATGCAGATATTTTACTGTCATTCCAATTTCAGTTCGAAGTGATTGTGTTAGCTATGTAGTTGGCTATCTCTTCTGAACAGTGGCCTGGCAAGAGTGTAAATGTTCTACAGGTAAAATTGCACATCATTGTTATGGATGTATTCCTCCCCCGAAAAAAAATAACTAGAAAACAGCTTAAACATAAGAAGATGCAGCTACTTTGCTATTATTCTGGCACCATTGTGTTAGCCAAAGTAGGCTAGCTAGCATGAAAGGGATAAGAATGTTGCCAGCCATCATGGCAACAGAACATTTAGAACAAACAACTGGGTCAAGTCCATAGTTTTAGAACAAAAAGACTTAATGACTGGGTCGCGTCTCTGGCAACCGAATCAATAGAACGAACGACCAGCTGGCTTGGGTAGCAACCCTAGATTTGTGTTGGGACTATATCTCGTGGAAGGATGAAATAGTAACAATAAATCAAAATAAAGTTATTGAAAATGTATATAATTGAATTGTTGGACAACGACAGATGATGAAATTCTTGGATCATACTGTATACCTTGACGCTGAAGTCAAAGCGTAGGCGGTCTGCAGCGACATGACTGCCTCTTTGCTCCACAGAAGAACCCAGCAGCTGACGGAGGGCGAAGTTGAGGACGTGTGTGGCGGTGTGCTTGACCATGCAGGCTAGTCTCTGTGGCTGGATGTGAATAAACATTAATTTTCTTATTAGCAAATTAAATTATGACATGTAATATGCCATATAACATAAACATATTTATGACAAAGTATACGTCACAAACATCCCACTGGGCACAGACTTCAGTTCAACGTCTAGTTTTGATGTGAATTCAACGTGAAATCAACCAAAAATGTCCCCTTGTCATTGGATTTAGGTTAAAAGTTGGGTGAAAAAAATACAAAATTCCCATACGTTTATGACTTTGTAAATCCAATCAGTTTCCCACGTTGAATCAACATCCTCACATTGTATTTTTTGGTTGAAATGATGTGGAAAACAACGTTGATTCAACCAGTTTTTGCCCCAATAGCTTTAAAGAGCACATCTCATAAATAGCTTTAAAGAGCACATCTCACAAATAGCTTTAAAGAGCACATCTCACAAATAGCTTTAAAGAGCACATCTCACAAATAACACACACATCCACAGTTAATTTGTTGCAGAAGCCTAATGAATAAATATTTATTTTATAAGCTATACTGCGTTTGTCTATGGCATGTGTCAAACACATTCCTCAAAGGGCCGAGTGTATGCGGGTTTTCGCTCCTCCCTTGTACTAGATTTATGAATTAAGGTCACTAATTAGTAAGGAACTCCCCACACATGGTTGTCTAGGGCTTAATTGAAAGGAAGAAACAAAAAAACAGTAAACATAAGGTCCATTGTGTACGCTAAGAGTCAACCTGTAGAAAATGCTATACCTCATCCAGGTAGAGCTGGACCTGGTCCCCTTTTCTCAGTACCTCAGCAGCGGTGACCTGATGAACCACATATCCCCCAGCAAGCTGCACAGCCTCAACAGGGTACAGGACATCCTGAGGGAACACACACACCATCCCAACTAGGCTAGTAAATATACTATGAATGGAATGATTCAATGAATGTAGTTTCAATAGCTTAGTAAAAATGTTGCTGAGGGATAGGACATTCATATGCAGGAAAGTTGACATCAGAAACATTCAATGTATGGACCCCACATTTTCAGGTACATCCCTAACAAGCAGCTCACAGACACACATTGTGACACAGTGTACTTAAACATGGTGTCCTAAAAAAGGTGTAGCTCATGCTGACCGGCAGTCCATCTCTGATGAAGTAGCCCTGGTCATGGGACTGCCCCCCTTGCTCTGCATAGAAACAGGTCCGGTCAAGCACCACACCACACCTCTGGCCCCCGGCCACCTCCGAGACAAGAGTCTGTCCACAGTACAGGGCCTGCACGGTAGCATGGCAGGGCTGGAACACTGGAGAAAAGACACAGGGCTCCTTTCAGAGAGAATAAATTGGACAGCAATTTGACCTGAATATAATATATTGACTGAAGATTATCCTTTGGAGTGCTGTCTAACTCATTCTCTAAGGATTTTACTAGCGAGGATCCAGCACCCAACCGTTTTAGACTAATTACTGTAATTGTGAGTGAGCATGTTGTATATAATCTCGAGAACTCATCTATACCATATTTGCCATCCTGTGCCAAGCTGTAGTGGTACTTGGGGGAGTCGTCTGTGTGGGGAACTTCTCCACTCTGCAGCTGGGCTAGGCTGTGCAGATCCAGATGGACCAGCGTATCCCCAACAGAGGTCTGCACCTGACACCTAAGCTGGTGGTGGGGAGAGGAGAGACAGCCACGGAATGGGGTGGATCATTTTCAGTAAAAAGATACTGAAAAGATACTTATCTGCAAATGTTGCGGAAAAAGCTGGACGGCCTCATTTAGTTTAAATAGTTTAAAACCATAAATCATTTTTTATTAAGAATTAATTCAAGCTTTTAATGTAAAATGTAGTACTCATTAAATAATTCAGTGTTCAGTAAAGGAACAAAATAATGTATGATAAAAATCATAAAAGTGTAATGTTTGAAGCAACTGTCCAGTGAAAATCTCACATTCAACTCATACCCAAATATTGTTTTTGACTCGTCCTATGTGTGGCCAAAGCATAAATTAGAGAAAAGACACAAGAACTCCACCTCAAAGGTGAATCTCAAACAGGCCGTTTCAAAAATGCTTGCAATATCCTCATAGCACATGAAGTCATGTTGGCTCATGAATCAGCGGTCTCCTCACATGAATATTTTTTAATGACCGTTATACGCCCACCATACTGTTGTTGGGGTATGTCCCCGCCATTCAAACACAGAAATACTTCATTACCAATTTTTGTAAGGGAAACTATTTCACTCAGGGTAATTAATTACATGTGATATTTCATAGAAATCTGGAAACATTGGACATTTACTTTTTAGTATTTTGCTATGCAGCTTCATTAAACTAGATTAGACTAGCAATACTGGCTTCATGTATAGAAAAGGAGAGGAAAAGCACTGACTGTAGTTACATTTTCATTTTCAATGGCCAACACATCAAGGGCCCGTTGGTCAACACTCAAGCCCTGCTCCTCCAGCATTAGTACAATGAGATCCAGAGGAAAGCCCAGATTACGATGCAGAGACCAGGCCACAGGCACTAGGAGATAAGCACACACACACACACACACACACACACACACACACACACACACACACACACACACACACACACACACACACACACACACAAAGGATTGACTACTGAAATAAATTGGCCCAAAAATGTATACCACAAATACCCTATTACAAACCATACCCTATCCCAGTACTGTATCCTAGTACTGAAGCTGACCTGGGAATAGAGTGTCATTGTTCTCCAATCGCTGGAGTGTCCTGTCAATCACTCTGCGCCCCTGCTTCAGAGAGGACAGGAATTGGGCCTCGTTTTCATTGATTATATCCATGATCTGAAGAATAAATCAAATAGATCTTAGTAGTTTATCACTATACCTTCCTTGCCCCTCATCTGAGAAAGTGTGTCAAGTGAATGGCTGTGTACGAAATGTCCGGAAGTTTGTATATGCAAGACTTTATTTTATTTGCAAGAACTTTACTTCCTGGTGTATAACCGTCATTAAACGTGTTGTTGATGTTATTTCTCTCATTTCATGGTAATTAACTTACCCTATCTGACTCTTTATGCAGTTCGGGATAAGCATCACCCTGTAGAAAAGATGTGGATGATAGAGGATCAAGACCATGATGACAAAGGTCACAAGTCTGATATCACAGCCCAACTCACCAGGATGTGGGCAACTGTGGGTACCAGGCTTGCCAGCGCTCCCTCAGGGGCCTGCAGTACCTCAGTGCTGAACCTCACAGCTCGCCGGAGGATACGGCGCAAAACCAATCTGCAGCAGGCACACACAGACGCACGCACAAACACAATAATTGAAAGAGAATGAAAATTACAATTGTCAGATGTGTTCAGACCTCCCACAGTCTATTTTGTAGATTCAGCTATATGTCTCAATCCCAAACAAATTTGACCATTTCAATCTTCTTTCTCAATCTTTGGGATTGAGATATGTTAATTTTAGATTGAAATATTACTCTCGGAAAAAGTAAGTCCTGCTCCTCCCCTGACTTATCCTAAATATGTGTATTTTACATTGGTCATTTGTCCGAATTTTGACATCAGAAACAGCCTTTAGAGAATTTTATTTAGAGACTGTTTTATTCACACCTATTCCCAACTTAACCCGCCGAAACAATGCGCTGTAGGACGTTGGTACACAGCCAGGCACTGACGTGTCTCTCTCTCTCTCAACACACTGAATGAATGACAAATGGATGAATGGGCAATAATTGTTCACCTTACTTCACAATGGAATTTAAATTAGGCCAAACTGAATGATAATTAGGGTGAAGAGGTTGATTTAAATTACAAAGACAATACTGTAATGATGAGTTTGTGTTATGCCTATTCATCAGCGTTGGCGCTCATGTTTAAGGCAAATAATTTGACGGTGCCTTATGGGTTGATATCATTCTCTTTGAAGTTTTACTTTGTAAAAATACGCTGCTATGGGAATGTTTTATTTTACTTTATTTATGACTTTATTTATATTTACTATTTACTATAATTATTCAAACTTATTGTAAGGGAAAACAAAAACACGCTATGTGTTGCAGTAGGCCTTTCAGAATAAGGCAAAACATATCCTTGACTATCTGAGTTGATGAGCGAAGGAAAGCAAACGATGCCAGCCCACTGAATGACAAACGGATGAATGGGTAATAACTGCGCACATTACTCCAAGGTCAAATTTAAAATAGTCCTAATTGAATGATAAGGAGGGTTACATAGTTGAGTTAATTTAGAACAACAATAGTGTAATGATGAGTTTGTATTATGTCTATTTATCAGTGTTGGCGCTCATGTTAAAATGTCCCCGTGCACCTTGTGGGTTGATACCATTCTCTTTTACATTTGATTAACTAGAAATCTATTGTGAATCACATTTATTGTAAGGGAAATGATAACATGCTACGTGTTGCAGCAGGCCTTCAGAATAATGCTAAACATATCCTTGACTCTAACCAAGTTGATGAGTGAGGGAAAATAAATGATGCCACTCAGCCTGCCCACCGAAACTACAGAAACTATACCGAAACTCATTTAACACATGATAACAGTAAGCCTATAGACAAGATTCAATTGACAATAGTCTGATGAGTGACAATACTATCAGTTGTCAAATTGTACATGAAGAGATAGGCACATCTTGTGATTGACAGACGCATGGCAAGGAGCATCACTTTATCAAATCCTCCATCAGTCACATGCAGGTAAAACATTTTGATTTATATAAGAAAGAGCATATTCTGCAGTTTCTACTGGCCTGTTCGGATCAGGTTACTGTGGACCACAATCCTACAGAGACATCTCTCTGGGGGAGAGATCAAGAGAAATCAAGAGACATGGAGGTGGGTTTTTTAAATTTTTACCTCATACCCATTGTAAATCTTAAGGCAGCAGACAAAATTCCTTTGTCCTCTCAGTGTGGAGGAATGGAATGTATGATGGGCCTATGGAGAAATAACCTCAGAACAGTCACATGCAATAAATGGACTTTGGGACAATATGTTTCGTCAGCCAAAATGTTGGTAATGACGATAGATGGAATATGAAAATGAATGTCATTTTTGTTATGTTATTAAAAGTTAAATGACGACGTTATAACGAAAACATTGTAACTTGAAGAGTTTTCATAATATGTACCTGATGTTTGCGTACTGTACGTTGTGTGGAAAATGTCCATTTCAAAGAGAATGTTTTTTTAAAGATGAAATGTGAAGTTAGTTGTCTAAATTGGATCTGAGTCAAATTCAGACCTTGACTCGTAACTAGTGATGCCCCAGAGAATTTGCCATAAAGACGGAAACGCCACTTTCTGACCTGAGGGTATAAAACATGTGAGTTAAGAATTTACATATCAAACTAGGTAACCACGCACTGCAGCCAAGGTCCGAGTAGTCGCAACCCCAAAACGCAACACGAGGTTGAAGAAGACAAAAGAAACTCAACAAAAAAAATCAATGCTACGGTTGAGTAACTGTATCTGTATCTAAGGTGAATTCAAGCAGGACCACCCAGTTATTCTCTCCAATGAATCGTGTGCCTACACTGCTTTCATTCCCACGCTGGAACCATCGACACGGCTGATCGTCCTCAGAAGACCCTCTTACAGAACAAGCGCGAGGAAACAGACCATTAAGAGAAAGGACACTGACATCGTGTGGACAATCAGAGACTTACACCCGGTAACAACAGAAGTGTCGCCATCAAAGGAGAAGTCGGAACTCGGTCCACGAGGAGATAATTACATCATTATATTCTGACCCATAAGAGCTGCAGTTCGGGGCAAGGTGTTAGGGGTAAAGTAAACATAGTTTACAAATGTATCCAAGTGTGCTTTTCTCTCATGCACTCTCTCTTTCTATATTCACATTTTGTGTGTCATATTGTGTTGGCCCGCTAGGGACCTATTTCATTATACTAAGTTCTAATCAATAGCCTAGACTGTGTGTTTGTATATCTTATTTTATCAGTTTAGCTTGTTGGTAAATAAATAATCATCTCAATTGGTGTGGTAAGGACTCATTTAGTGGGACTCGGGTTTGTGCAGATTCCTGGATTATGCGACGTTCAGGATGAGACTGTAGAGGAAATCGATTAATTAGCGATTGTTGTAAAATCGATATTGATATTCTTTGAGTTAATTTGGGAAATGGAAACTCAATAAATACAAACTTTCCCATGGTGCCCCAGGTTACTGAGTTAATGATGACCTGATTAAAGTGGCTGTTCCACTGGATGTCAGAAGGTGAATTCACCAATTTGTAAGTCGCTCTGGATAAGAGCGTCTGCTAAATGACTTAAATGTTAAATGTAAATGTTAAAATTAATTTAATCACGTAATTATAAACAGTTAATCATTCGATGAACAGCAAGTCGTCACAATCAATACAACGTCACAACACTAGTAACATAACAAACTTAAAATATGATATTCGGTTGTTGTTTTTTTCTAAATACATTTTCTTATTTTACACAATGTTTCTTTTAATCTGCCAAAATGAAATTATAAAAGGACTTATTTGTGATGGACTTGAACTAGTGGTTTTTAGTTTTAACTTATAGCCTAGAGTAAATTAAACAAGGGAAAATGCTATTTTGTTCTTTGAAATAATTGTTTTTTAGTATTCTAATGTTACCTAAGGCCTTTATAAACACAACCAAGTGTATATTATTCCAATAGCATATTTCTCACTCAAACTTTGTAGAATTACACAAAACATATCCTTGACTCTATCTAAACAAATAACAGTTGTTATATTTTTTACATGGATATATTCCCATGAATATTTATTCATGCTTCACAACTGTTTATGCTCTATTTATCACCCGTTGGTGCTTATATTTGGGCACCTTGCGGGTTGATATGCATCTGATGTTAAAGGGGACGCCGGGGATGCCTAGTAACACTCAACCTTCTCTAGCGGGTACTTATAGGCTCAAAGGCCAGGCTGTTCTAGTGTTAACTACCGTTCTTTTTAAATACCTTTAGGTGTTATCATTCCCTTCCTCAATGAAGTGGAAATGCTGAGTAAATCTGGCATTTTTCAGATTGCCTGTTGTGCATGAGCCATAATCGGAGCATGGTGCAGCAAGAGACTAACAGCAGTTTGACTCACTCGGCCCCAGACATGCCCGGGTAGACTCCGTCAGCAATGCAGACAGACAGGGTGCGCACGTGGTCAGCAACAACGCGGTATGCCATGTCCACTTTGCCCACATCCGCCTCTCCAGTCCTCCCTCTATACTCAGGGCAATTGGAGCGCTAGATGGATTTAGATGATAACTAAATGAGAAAAAGAAACAAACCAAACTACAAAACAGACAAATCATTTGGCACTAATACTCTCCTGTAAGAAAGATATAGACGTCAGTGAACATTCATTTAATCCCGTGGGAGCAACAGAGCCATAGCAGTTCATTGTGAAATTAATTATGACACATAATTTGGACAATCAGATACAAATTGAGCAACTTTCTTTTCTCTTTACCTATGGAGGAAAGGTTTAGTTCATTATCTTTCTTGACAAAAATGTAATCTTGATTAATTCTCAGCTAAGATCCTTCTTATCTTTGAAATGTATTCTATACTGAACAAAAATATAAACACAACATGTAAAGTGTTGGTCCAATGTTTCATGAACTGAAATAAAATATCTCAGAAGTGTCCATATGCACAAAAAGCTTATTTCTCTCAAATTTGGTGCACAAATGTATGTATATCCCTGTTAGTGAGCTTTGCCAAGGTAAATCCATCCACCTGACAAGTGTGGCATATCAAGAAGCTGATTAAACAGCATGATCATTACACATGTGCACCTTGTGCTGGGGACAAAAAAGTCCACTCTAAAATGTGCAGTTTTGTCACAGAACACAATGCCACAGATGTTTTGAGGGAGCATGCAATTGGTATGCTGTTGGCATGCTGACTGCAGAAATGTCCACCAGAGCTGTTGCCATATAATTGATTGATCATTTCTCTACCATAAGTCGCCATCAATGTCATTTTAGAGAATTTGGCAGTACTTCCAACTGGCCTCACAACCGCAGATCACGTGTAACCACGCCAGCCCAGGACCTCCACATCTGGCTTCTGCACCAGGTGAAGCTAGTGGTTGAGTGAATGCCAAGTGCGTGCAAAGCTGTCATCAAGGCAAAAGGTGGCTACTTTGAAGAATATCAAATATCAAATATATTTTGATTTGTTTAACACTTTTTTGGTTACTACATGATTCCATATGTGTTATTTCATAGTTGTGATGTCTTCACTATTATTCTACATTGTATAAAATAGTCAAAATAAGGAAAAACCCTGGAACGAGTAGGTGTGTCCAAACTTTTGACTGGTAATATATAATAATTTCTAGACAGATAGAACTCAATTTATATCTACAGATGGCGTTAAATCAGGTTTCCTGGATATTTCCTGCAGGGGTCGATTCTGGGTCCTGTACTTTTTACATTAACAATATCAACTTTGTCTGCAAATAATTGTAACCTGCACTTGTATGCCGATGGTACTGTTGTGTATGCTATTGTCCCCCACGGTTGGTCTGAAATACAGTCTGCCTTCATTGTATTACAGAAAAACTTTATTAACCAGAATTAGTACTGAATGCAAGTAAAACTATGTATATGTTTTTCTCTAGAGCACATAAAAACATGTCTGATGATTTAAGCATATGTACTTTGGATGGTGTCCATATTGATCGTGTCCGTGCTTACAAATATCTGAGCATCTGGATAGAGGAAAAGCTGTCTTTTAAAAAGCATATTACTGAGTTAGTTAAGAAGCTGAGAATAAAAATGAGATTCTTCTATAAAAATAGGTCCTGCCTCTCGGGGGGAAAAAAAATGCAGAAAGCAGATTATTCATTTGACGTTCTTATCGGTCCTAGACTATGGCGACATAATCTATATGTACGCCACTTCATTAAAGCCGTTAGATGCAGTGTATCATAGCGCACTGCGCTTTAGCACGCCCTACAATTTCAGTACTCATCACTGCATTCTCTACCAGAAAGTTGGAAAGGCCCTCTTTGATGTCAAGTAGGTTAATACATTGCTATGTTTTAATTTTTAAAGAACTTTTACAAAAAGTCCCACTGTACCTAACATCGTTACTAAACTTTAGACATACAAGTTACCACATCCGGTCTCAGGGATGGTTAACTCTGGAAGTTCCTTTGGTCTAAACTGAGTTAGGTAAATCAGCTTTTAGTTGTTTCCTTGCACCTTATCTGTGGAACAATCTTCTAAATGTTCTTACATTTTATGTTATGGTGCCTTTGGGGGCAATTCACAAAGCTGATTCAGGATCTTACTACTCATGAATGTGTTCGTTTTTTTTGGCCGTGTTTTTCTTTCTGCTTGCATTTTGTATTTAGATTTTGATGTGTGTATTTTCTATAATTTCTGGAATTCAGGACTCGTCTGTAAAAGAGACCTTGATCTCAGTATGACTTCCAGATCAAATAAAGGTTAAATAAAATATGTCTGCTTCTCTTCCTTCACATGCATTTTGTTTAATTTCTTAAATGTTTTTCTTCAATCCTCTATCTTACTGTACCTAATTATCTGTAAAACAAACTAAACTTACCTGTTGTATAGCAGACAGCAGAGGGGTAAAGAGGTCAGTGTCGTAGTTGGAGCGTTGTCCTTGGAGAACGGTCACCAGTCGCTCCAGACCCATGCCAGTGTCCACGCTGAACTGGGGGAGTGACCGTAAGCTGTGATCTGCCTCTCTGGAACAGGCAAACGCAAGGAGTCAGACATAGGCTTGTAAACACAGACACACAATCCACCCTAGTAATTTGATTCAGTCATGGAAAAAGTATAACAGTCCACAGTAGAGTGAACTCCAGATGGAATATATTTTCATCACATAATAATGTAAAGATGCTATCGTCTTGCTAACATCCTCTGCCAAGGTTAGAGTGCATGAGCATTAGCAGAAATGGTTCCTAACTAGCTAGCTGTGTGTGCCAAAAGTGCTTGTGTTTGTTTATCTTTGATACATGAGACCTTGGCTGAAATAAAAACGAAATGAGTTCGCAAGTGGGCTTGTCCGAATACCCAAACTTGCATTCTAAATAGTACTTCGATTGGGTATGCAAAAACATAAAGTTTTATACTATGTTACATTACAAAAATGTATTATGTTTTAAATGCCAGGAAGTCAAACTAATTTAAGCTTTTCATTTAGTATAAATTCACTGTACACTATATATATTCAGTAATGAGGATGAGTTGTACCAAAATGTACACACGGTGGGAAACAACGCAGTTGTGCATTAGATGATGCATTCCTATGAATCTAGAATGTTGATATTTGTTGCTTACTGCAAAGTTTTGATTCTAAACAGCATGTTCTAAATAGTATTTAATATGGTTAATTAAAAACCAAACTATTAGCCCCTGGTAGTAGGTATAGCACCTGTTGTATTGCATGAAGACCAGGTTCCAAATCTCGACCACATCAGGACTGTCTGCATTGACCAGCGAGGCTGCGTTACGGCCCCCAATGTGGTCATAGTGGATCTCTGTGCAGGGGCCACAGGGGCCAATCTCCCCCATTTCCCAAAAGTTGTCCTTCATCCCAAATGGCAGGAGATGATCAGAGGGCACTCTACAAACAAAAACATCAACCGAAAAAGAGAATGGCAAAGGATCAAAACACAAGTGAGTCAGGAAGTTGTTATTACTTCGGAGAGGAAACTATGGCTTTCATACCCCATGCTTAGCCAGATGTGGCGCGTTTCCTCATCTGCTGGCAAACCAGAGGTGGCATCACCGGCAAAGTATGAGACGTAGAGGCGTTCTGGAGGAATCCTGTATTCCTCTGTGAGTAGACGCCAAGCCATGATGCACGCTTCCTCCTGCACAGAGACACTTTTAAACCTGCCTTTTAAACTGCTATGGCATCATAGATCACAGCTACATGTATGTCACACACCTTGAAGTAATCGCCAAAGGACCAGTTTCCTAACATCTCAAAGAAGGTGTGGTGGTAGACATCTCGACCAACATCTTCCAGGTCATTGTGTTTACCCCCAGCCCGGACACACTTCTGACTATTCACCACCCGCCGGTATGTGGCCATTTCACTGCGTGGGTCTGCTGCTCCAAGGAAAATAGGCTTGAACTAAGTGAAGAGGAGAAGAGAGGCATCATTCCAACTCAGAGCCAGGGAAGTTGAAGCACCCCAAAAAAGCTATGAAGGCATTTGATGCATGGCCTAAGGTATGGTATGTATACACATCTTTTCACTTTTATGCAAAAAAAAATCAACTGACAGTCAACAAGACACAAATCTGCATTTGACTGGAATTGCCTTTCAATAGCTAGCTAGTAGGCCTATGTATTGTCTACACTCGCTCAATGCTGTTGTTCACGCGGGACTGTACACCCATAGAGCAACAGAACTGTCAGAGGTGTCAAATCTCCAGTGTCATGCATGAGGCTAGCTTTCTTCGCTATAGCCCCTTGCCAATAATCAAATTAGTGTCTACTGTATTCAATAATATAGCTAATACTTCATGTGAAAACCGACCGATGATTGTTCAATTTACCTGGTTCATGCCTGCGTTGACAAACAGGAGACTCGGGTCTCCGCGCGGACGAACAGGGGAGGATGGCACAATTATGTGTTGGTAGAGTTCATGAAAAAAATCTGTGAACATACGCCGCACACGATTAGACGAAAAGTCTGTTTGAACCTGAGAATATGACCGTGATAAATATCCTCTGACGCTTGAAAGTGATGTTAAATTATTGTTTATCACTGCTCTGTACCAATGTGTCAAGCGTCTCATGTGCGCCGCCATGTTGGCAGCTCTTCTTCTTCGGTGGAGTTTAACGGCGGTTGGCATCAAATGTTAATGGGGCATTACCGCCACCAGCTGGACGGGCTGTTGAACGAGAATATACCAAACATTGCCGAAAAAAGGGGGAAACGATATCATATAAAATACAAAAATAGACAGACGCATCAACAAGCAAAACCCACCCCCCTCATTCAGTCACAGTCCAATCCAATTTCTCTGACTCTTTCCTGTGCTTTACAGTTGATGACTATTGCAATAAATGACACAAATCCCACCCTTTTAACATTTAATGTATCATGATCCCTTAGTTGGTGTGAAACCTTCACTACTTATGAAATGCTTGTAATTATACTTCAGTATTCCATAGTAACATCTGACAATATCTAAAGACACTGAAGCAGTCTGGCTTTAGATCGGGGCACAGCACCACAACTGCATCAGTGGCAAACGACATCATTAATGGACTTGATAAAAAGCAACATTGTGCTACTCTGTTTGTGGATTTATCAAAGGCCTTTGATTCAGTTGACCATGAATTGTTACTAGCTAGACTCAGAAACATTGGTCTCAGTGAAGGGGCAGTAAATTGGTTTAGGAACTATCTTTCTGACAGAACACAATGTGTTTCTTGGCCTAAGCAAGTCTGTTCTTATTATTTGTGTCCTCTAGTAGTGGTTTCTTTGCAGCAATTCGACCATGAAGGCCTGATTCACGCAGTCTCCTCTGAACAGTTGATGTTGAGACGTGTCTGTTACTTTAACTCTGTGAAACATTTATTTGTGCTGCAATCTGAGGCTGGTACTGTAACTCGAATGAATGTATCCTCTTAAGCAGATGTCTCTGGGTCTTCCTTTCCTGTGGTGGTCCTCATTAGAGCTAGTTTCATCATAGCGCTTGATGGTTTTTGCGACTGCACTCGAAGAAATGCTCTTGAAATTCCTTTGGATTGACTGACCTTCATGTCTTAATGATGGACTGTCATTTGTCTTTTCTTATTTGAGCTGTTCTTGCCATAATATGGACTTGGTCTTTTACCAAATAGGGCTATCTTCTGTATACCTTGTCACAACACAACTGATTGTCTTAAACGCATTATGAAGAAATGAAATTCCACAAATGAACTTTTAACAAGGCACACCTTAATTGAAATGCATTCCAGGAGACTATCTCATGAAGCTAGTTGAGAGGATGCCAATAGTGTGCAAAGCTGTCATCAAGGCAAAGGGTGGCTACTTTGAAGAATCTCAAATATAAAATATATTTTGATTTAACATTTCTTTGGTTACTACATGATTCCATGTGTTATTTCATAGCTTTGATGTTTTCACTATTATTCAATAATGTAGAAAATAGTAAAAAATAAAGAAAAACTGTTGAAAAGGTAGGTGTGTCCAAACGTTTGACTGGTACTGTAGTTCTGTTCAGAACAAAACGATTAGAAAATAATTTTGGTTCCAACCCCTGATGAAGAAACATGCTCCAGATGGAAAGGATGAATGGATGAAGGATGAAGGATGAAGCAGTATGAAGTGCAGCTTGCACGTGCCTATCAAGTCGAATGGGTGTTAGTAACTCAGTTCTTGGGATCGGAGAATCATGGTCGCTTGGATCTCAGTATCAACCAAATCAGCCTTCACACGGATTTTGACAAAAATAAAAACTTGGAACACGGTGCTGCTGATAAACACTTGCTGTCGTAAAACAAAACAAACTTAAAACTTGTAAAAAATAACATTGCTCAAAAGACTGTATAATTCACTTTTCGATCAGGGGTTATCTGGGTTGTGGGGTTTTGACTAAATAGTATACAGTTTGTCAGAATTGACCAGAATTGACTCCACATCGCTCTCCATGAGGAGAGCCTCACACCTACGATTTCTAGAATGTGAATACATTCTGACCGTTCCAATTGGTCCCAGAAACTGATGGGTTGGGCCAGAGCCAGTTTGTTAGAGACAATCCAAACGCTTAGGAATTTGTGTTTGTCAGTTTAAAGTCACACAAATAACTTCTAGGGTGGCAGATTCTGAAGAAATGTACTGTACAGTGTGTAGCGATCGATAGAGCAGCAATTCAGGGCGTGTCGTCGGGCAAGATTAGGAGAATATACGCAGCAGGTTAGGATAATTCATGTAGAAGGTTAGGATAATTAGGTTACGATTAGGAAAAAGTGTTTGTGTTAGCTAAAATACAAACATTTCCACTTCTGACATCAATTTGATATAAGCTTTATTCTATCTAGGCATGACAGTGATGAGGTCATCTCTACTGGCTTGTAATGGTATCTGGCGCTGTTTGTCACGAACCGCTAGAACAGGGGTTCCCAATTTTTTTTGGCACACAACCCCACATTGATATAAGAACTTTATCATGACCCCACCATGTGAAAAAAAGAATGTAATCAACAGCCAACATTTCCTTTTTTGTTTGAGGCTATAGCAGTCTATTACAAATCAGTCTGACAATATTTTTGACAATATTTCGTCGTCCTAACGTAGTCTACACTGCTTTCTGCCCAGCAGCTAGCTAACGTCCACTAGCACTGTAGAAACTATTACACTCAACGACTCGATTAGTGTAGTGTTAGCTAGCTACATAGTTGTCTTTGCTGTCTTCGTATCCAAGGTAATTGTGTAGTTTAGAGTGTGTAGACTTAGAGTGATTAGAGTGATTATCTTAATTTACCGAGGTTAGCTAGCCAGCTATTTGTCGTCCTAACGTAGGAGTCACTGAGCTAGCTAGTTAGCCAACGTCTTCCGAATTGAACTTCAACAACCCGGTCAACATTCTCGCTCCACAGGTAGTATCACATTTTCATTTCACTTCATTACAGTACAACGGTTTGATTTGTTTGATCGTAGCTAGCTAGCTACATAGCCGTCTTTGTATCTAAGACAATTGTGTAGTCTGGAGCGATTTTCTAGGTTAGCTAGCCAGCTATTGTCTTTCTTTTAACGTAACGTTCCTTAATCAACACTGCTAGCTGGCCAGCTAGCCCCGAATAGCAGCACTGTAGAAACTATTACACTCGATAGAACGACTTGATTAGTGTAGTGTCAACAACGTAGCCACTGCCAGCTAGCCTACTCCAGCAGTACTGTATCATTTCAATCATTTTAGTCAATAAGATTCTTGACGTAAGTTTAACGTTCTGAACATTCGATAAGTGTAGTCCACTTGTCATTTCTCCTTTGCATTAGCGTAGCCTCTTCTGTAGCCTGTCAACTATGTGTCTATCTATCCCTGTTCTCTCCTCTCTGCACAGACCATACAAACGCTCCACACCGCGTGGCCGCTGCCACCCTAATCTGGTGGTCCCAGCGCGCACGACCCACGTGGAGTTCCAGGTCTCCGGTAGCCTCTGGAACTGCCGATTGCGGCCAACAAGGCAGAGTTCATCTCAGCCTATGCCTCCTCCAGTCCTCGACTTCTTGGCACTGACGGAAACATGGATCACCACAGACAACACTGCTACTCCTAATGCTTCTCAGTCCGCCCACGTGTTCTCGCACACCCCGAGAGCTTCTGGTCAGCGGGGTGGTGGCACCGGGATCCTCATCTCTCCCAAGTGGTCAACCCATCTGTCTATCGCCTCCTTTGAATTCCATGCTGTCACAGTTACCAGCCCTTTCAAGCTTAACATCCTTATCATTTATCGCCCTCCAGGTTATCGGAGAGTTCATCAATGAGCTTGATGCCTTGATAAGCTCCTTTCCTTCTCACAGTTGACTTTAACCTCCCCACGTCTACCTTTGACTCATTCCTCTCTGCCTCCATTTCCACTCCTCTCCTCTTTTGACCTCTACATGATTCACCTTCCCCCTACTCACAAGGCAGGCAATACGCTCAACCTCATCTTTACTAGATGCTGTTCTTCCACTCATTGCAACTCCCCTCCAAGTCTCCGACCACTACCTTGTAACTCGTTCATCCAACACTTCCCACACTGCCCCTAGGATGTATGTCCAAACTTCGTTCTCCCCGCTACTCTCTCCTCTTCCATCCTATCATCTCTTCCCTCTGATACCTTCTCCAAATCTCCTGATTCTGCCTCCTCAACCCTCCTCTCTTCCCTTTCTGCAACTCTCTATGTCCCCTATTCCAGGCCGGCTCGGTCCTCCCTCCCGCTCCGTGGCTCCGACTCATTGAAGCTCACAGAACAGTGCTCCAGATGGAAATGGAGGAAAATCGGATGCGGACCTGGCATCCTTTCACTCCCTCCTCTCTACATTTTCCTCCTCTGTCTCTGCTGCTAAAGCCACTTTCTTCCACTCTAAATTCCAAGCATCTGCCTCTAACCCTAGGAAGCTCTTTGCCACCTTCTCCTCCCTCCTGAATCCTCCTCCCCCTCCCCCCCTCCTCCCTCTGCAGATGACTTCGTCAACCATTTTGAAAAGAATCATGATCCTCGTTTGCTAAGTCAAACGACACCGCTGGTTCTGCTCACACTGCCCTACCCTGTGCTCTGACCTCTTTCTCTCTCTCCAGATGAAATCTTTTGACGGCCGGCCGCCCAACAACCTGCCCGCTTGACCCTATCCCCTCCTCTCTTCTCCAGACCATTTCCGGAGACCTTCTCCCTTACCTCACCTCGATCATCAACTCATCCCTGACCGCTGGCTACGTCCCTTCCGTCTTCAAAACAAAGTTGCACCCCTTCTAAAAAACCTACAACGATCCCTCCGATGTCAACAACTACAGACCAGTATAATTCTTTCTTTTTCTCCAAAACTCTTGAACGTGGTTATCTGGCCAGTATGTCTCTCAGAATGACCTTCTTGATCCAAATCAGTCAGGTTTCAAGACTAGTCATTCAACTGAGTTTGTCTGTATCACGGAATTGCACTGCTAAAGCTAACTCTCTCTCCTCTGCTCTCATCCTTCTAGACCTATCGGCTGCCTTCGACACTGTGAACCATCAGATCCTCCTCTCCACCCTCTCCGAGTTGGGCATCTAGAATGTGCTTGGATTACATTACCTGACAGGTCGTTCCTACCAGGTGGCGTGGCGAGAATCTGTCTGATGCGGTTGGTGTCCCCCAGGGCTCTGTTCAGTTTATTCTCGCTATACACCAAGTCACTTGGCTCTGTCATAACCTCACATGGTCTCTCCTATCATTTAAAGTGCAGACACACAATTAATCTTCTCCTTTCCCCCTTCTGATGACCAGGTGGCAGATCTCTGCATGTCTGGCAGACATAAGTGTGGATGACGGATCACCACAGCTGTCGGCAAGACGGAGCTGCTCTTCCTCCCAGGGAAGGAGTTCCATGATCTCGCCATCACGGTTGACAACTCCATTGTTTCCTCCTCCCAGAGCGCTAAGAACCTTGGCGTGATCCTGGACAACACCCTGTCGTTCTCAACTAACATCAAGGCGGTGGCCCGTTAGGTTCATGCTCTACAACATCCGCAGAACGCCCCTGCCTCACACAGGAAGCGGCGCAGGTCCTAATCCAGGCACTTGTCATCTCCCGTCTGGATTAAAAGCTGTTGGCTGGGCTCCCTGCCTGTGCCAAAACCCCACAACTCATCCAGAACGCCGCAGCCCGTCTGGTGTTCAACCTTCCCAAGTTCTTCACGTCACCCCGCTCCTCCGCTCTCTCCACTGGCTTCCAGTTGAATCTATCCGCTACAAGACCATGGTGTGCCTACGGAGCTGTGAGGGGTAATCTCTACCAGGCTCTGATGTACACCCAAACAAGGGCACTGGTTCATCCATCTGGCCTGCTCGCCTCCCTACCACTGAGGAAGTACAGTTCCCGCTCAGCCCAGTCAAAACTGGGGTCTGGCCCCCCAATGGTGGAACAAACTCCCTCACAACGCCAGGACAGCGGAGTCAATCACCACCTTCCGGAGACACCTGAAACCCCACCATCTTCAAGGAATAGAAGGATAGGATAAAGCAATCCTTTCACCCCCCCTTATGATTTAGATGCACTTTGTAAAGTGGCTGTTCCACTGATGTCAGGTGAATTCACCAATTTGTAAGTCGCTCTGGATAAGAGCGTCTGCTAAATGACTTAAATGTAAATGTAAATGTATTTCATATTTCAGTCCGAAGTATGGTTAGCAGAAACTGAAATGCTTCCAAAAGTTATTGGGAAGTTCAGGAAAACATCAAGGAACATCATCAGGCTATAATTGTGAATGATCTTCTGTGTAGAAAAGAACATCATCAATGGTTTGAATTATGATATACTGAATTATGATATTCTTCAAAAATCAATGGGTACATATCATTAATATATAAATCCAAAAATGTAGCAACTGCTCATTTCCCCTTGAATCAATCAAATTGGCTTTATTTAGCCCTTTTTACATCAGCAATTGTCACAAAGTGCTTTACAGATACCCAGCCTAAAACACCAAAGAGCAAGCAATAAAGAAGCAGATACTAAGTGACCACCCTAGAAAGAAGGAACCAAAGAGGAAGCAGGCTCTAAGTGGTGGCTAGTCCTCTTCTGGTTGTACCGGGTAGAGATAAAGAGTACATGTTTCCATTGAGGCCAGATTGTTAATCAGTTCATGGTGTGCATGCTTGGCAGACTGATAAAAACAACAGGATGGAGCACCTAAAAATACATTCAAACTTTAATAGATAACCAGCAGGATCAGAACCATAATGGCTATAGAGGGTGCAAACACTTCCAAATTGCTTTTCATAATTCAGGAAAACTATGAATTTGAAATTGTGATAAATAAGTTTAGCTACTCACCTTTCTGTACACTTCACATACAGTATCAGCCTAAGAGCCCACGCTTGTAATGAGGGGCATTATTAAAAACTAATTTGTCAGCGATTAGAGCACCTTTAACCAAAATTTAAAAGTGCAGTATTTGGCTGTGTGGGTTGTTGTCCTAAACCTAAACTCTCGTGGACAGACTATGTAACATAAATGGTATCGTAACGTCTGTCAAAAGACTGATGTGACGACTAAAGTGCAGTATTTCCTGTGCTTTGGTTTTACATCACTGGTTATTTGGACATATTACGATTGTGTGATGGTGGTGCTTAAAGTGGGGATGGGGATTTCAAGCAATGATTTCAAACAGAAAGTTTTCAGAAGTGGTTGAGGGCTTTGGCTGAGAGTTTCCATTTAGCAGGGTGGAGATTTCACTAGTCTCGTTAGTATAATATTCTCATTCACCTTTCTCCCGAACCTAATGGAGCATCTAACGCAATTACACAATATTTTAGTTCAGGGTTTCCGAGGTTATCCTAAACCCACACATTTCTTTCTGAGAGAACGCTGATTGGACTGGTCATTTTCTAACTTCAAACAAATATTGGAGAAAGGCCAGACTGATACGTGAAGTAAGATTTTATTGAATAAAATCACAGCCCAACTCTGGTAATATTGATTTTTCCTTTATAAGAGCTCTTAAAAACAGTATCGACAACGATGAGTGTCCTATGAGTGGTAATAAGAGGCAGTGTGTCAAGACGTTGTAAGGCTGGAGGGAGCTTCTTGTCTCTCCCTCTAGGTGGTGATTTTGCCAGGCTGTTTAAGACTGAAGCCTCCACCGGTGAAGCATGGACCATCGCTGCGCTGGGGCAGGATCACCGACTGTCCCACCTGGGCCAGGCTCCTCTCTTTCTCCCTGCGGACACACAAGAGAGTTCCAGGAAATCTGTCACACAGACACATGCAGACGCATTTAAGAGTTGCTCCGTCAACACACACACACACACACACACACACACACACACACACACACACACACACACACACACACACACACACACACACACGCACACACACACACAGAAATTCCCTGTTTTAGGTCAGTTAGGATCACCACTTGTTTCTCAGAAGTTTACATACACTCAATATGTATTTGGTAGCATTGCCTTTAAATTGTTTAACTTTGGTCGAACGTCTCGGGTAGCCTTCCACAAGCTTCCCACAATAAGTTGGGTGAATTTTGGCCCATTCCTCCTGACAGAGCTGGTGTAACTGAGTCAGGTTTGTAGGCCTCCTTGCTCACACAGGCTTTTTCAGGTCTGCCCACAATGTTTCTATGGGATTGAGGTCAGGGCTTTGTGATGGCCACTCCAATAGCTTGACTTTGTTGTCCTTAAGCCATTTTGCCACAACTTTGGAAGTATGCTTGGGGTCATCGTCCATTTGGAAGACCCATTTGCGACCAAGCTTTAACTTCCTGACTGATGTCTTGAGATGTTGCTTCAATCCACAACTTTCCTACTTCATGATGCCATCTATTTTGTGAAGTGCACCAGTCCCACCTGCAGCAAAGCACCCCCACAACATGATGTTGCCACCCCCGTCCTTCACGGTTGGGAAGGTGTTCATTGGCAGTTCTATTTTTATTTCATCAGACCAGAGGACATTTCTCCAAAAAGTACGATCTTTGTCCCCATGTGCAGTTGCAAACCGTAGTCTGGCTTTATTATGGCGGTTTTGGAGCAGTAGCTTCTTCCTTGTTGAGCGGCCTTTCAAGTTATGTCGACATTGGACTCATTTGTACTGTGAATATAGATACTTTGTACCCATTTCCTCCAGCATCTTCACAGGGTCATTTGCTGTTATTCTGGGATTGATTTGCATTTTTCGCACCTAAGTACGTTCATCTCTAGGAGACAGAAGGTGTCTCCTTCCTGAGCAGTATGACGGCTGCGTGGTCCCATGGTGTTTATACTTGTGTACTATTGTTTGTACAGATGAACGTGGTACCTTCAGGCATTTGGAAATTGCTCCCAAGGATGAACCAGACTTGTGGAGGTCAACAACTATTTTTCTGAGGTCTTGGCTGATTTCTTTTTATTTTCCCATGATTTTCCCATGATGTCAAGCAAAGAGGCACTAGGTTTGATAGGCCTTGAAATACATCCACAGGTCCACCTCCAATTGACTCAAATTATGTCAATTAGCATATCAGAAGCTTTCTTGGGCGCCCTGAAGCCTTCTTCACAACAATTGAACTGCTCTCCTTGAAGTTCGTGATGATCTGATAAATGGTTGATTTACGTGCAATCTTCCTGGCAGCAATATCCTTGCCTGTGAAGCCTTTTTTGTGCAAAGCAATGATGACAGCACGTGTTTCCTTGCAGCTGACCATGGTTGACAGAGGAAGAACAGTGATTCCAAACACCACCCTCCTTTTGAAGCTTCCAGTCTGTTATTTGAACTAAATCAGCATGACAGAGTGATCTCCAGCCTTGTCCTCGTCAACACTCACACCTGTGTTAATGAGAGAATCACTGACATGATGTCAGCTGGTCCTTTTGTGGCAGGGCTGAAATGCAGTGGAAATGTTTTTTGAATTCAGTTCATTTGCATGGCAAGAGGGACTTTGCAATTAATTGCAATTCATCTGATCAATCTTCATAACATTCTGGAGTATACGCAAATTGACCATCAAACAAACTGAGGCAGCAGACTGTGAAAATTAATATTTGTGTCATTCTCAAAACTTTTGGCCACGACTGTATGTAAACTTCCAACTTCAACTGTATAATTGTGTTTTATGCTTATTGCACGTTTATAAAACACAGACTAGCCAGCAGACTAGTATAACAGCATTTGGATAAAATGCTGCAAGCGGTACCCTAATGTCCTGCGACAAACTGAGTATTCATTTTGGCAAATCAATGTTCATTGATACTCTTGTTTTAGTAGTGTCTGCTCTGTGCGCAATTTGAGTAGTTGAAACATAAAAAAGATATTGTTCAAAAAGTTAACTTCTCTATTATAGTAAAATAATGTCTAAATGTGTTTTGGTGTCCAGATGACCAATTCTGTTGGACCAAACCTCAAATACAAATAGCGAGTTGAAACCACTTGTCAGAGAAGATGTGATCTCTGAACTTTGTTGGCGTGAGTGGCATGGGGAGAGGGGCTTGGTGTGTGTGTAAACCATAGAGGAAGAGGCAAAGCGAGAGGTTCCACTCTCGCTAAAATCTGTCCAAAATAAGGCCAATGTGTTTCTATGGGCTTATTTTGGACCTAAGCTAGTCACCTGCCTTCCGGCCTTTGTGACAACGACTCCCATTGTTAGGGCGGAGATGTGCAACTCGTCATTATATACAGATCTCTGGTGTAAATGGGAAGGTGCACACAGCACAGAGGAGTGAAGGAGATGAGACCAAAAATACAACATGAGAACAAGCGGATAATAAATCATCAAAAAGAAAAATAACAAAACCTTGATTCTTGCGATACAGGCATTTGGAATATCGCACAAAAATATACACTCAAATTAATTTGATATATCGCCCAGCCCTACTTGAACAGTTCAATCAGTTTAGATCAGAAACCCCAGAATGAGCTCAAGTGTGATTCACGTGGTTGGTAAGTACTATACCAGGATAATCTTTACCTGCACTGCTGTTCTTTGCGTTTCTGATTGAGGTACTTCTTCTTGATGTTCTGCAGCTCATGGGCCAGTCTCTCAATCTCATACTTGTACTCCTGTGTCTGGGACTCATACATGTTCAGCTCTGATGACAAAGCCTGGATGTGGGGGATTAAAAGGACATCTAAAATAAATCAACTTCAAGCAGCAGCATAGGACTAAACTGAAAATGACATAGCAGGGAAAAAGTTACTCTGGGCCTGTGAGCTTGGCTCGCAAGCCTTTGCATGGTCCTGCTGTATCTGAAGTGGCCATTTCTCTGCCAGTGGTCAGAGCTGCTTGGAAGTAGAGAGAGAGAGAGGCAGACAGACAGACGAGGGATGTACAAAAAGAAGATGAAAGGCACAGAGGACCTTGAGCTGTTTTGTCTTCTGCCTCAGTGTCTGCTGGTAGATTTGAAGCTGCTCGGCTGCCTCCGGTCCAGGCTGCCGGGACAGAATGTGCTTCAGCTCCACGTACAGCTTCTCCTTCTCCTGAGCATTTAAGTGGAAGAGAGGGGACGTTAGGCAGCCAAACATTCAGTCAAGGATGGGCTCTTTAAAAACGTGCACACATCCCACTGGGCGCCTCCTTACCAGCAGTCGACCCACCCATTATTTACATATTTGCATACTGTATCTACACCGAGTATATAAAAATTAAGAACACCTGCTCTTTCCATGACATAGAGTGACCAGGTGAATCCAGCTGAAAACTATGATCCCTTATTGATGTCACTTAAATCCACTTCAATCAGTGTAGATGAAGGAGAGGAGACAGGTTAACATTTTACTGCATTGGGCTAAATCAGTGTCTCTTGGCAGTCTTAAAGAAATCTACTTTGAAACAAAAGTATACACCTCACACACATGGTGAGCCATAAACATGGTGTTTATGGCCTTACAAAAAATAAGACACCTGTATACCATGTCACATATAGAGTTGAAATGTACTTCATTTTTAGTTTGCTTTCTAACATTACACTTTATATATCACAGAGGACTGAAATATATCAAAACTGTTTGACATAGAAACATCAGATTTTCAGCATAAAAAAATAAATAATGTTTATTAATTTAGAAATTGTGAAAAATAAAGCCACTAGGTCATTTGACTCCAGGAAAGGGTTTTAAAAGAAGGATTTTTAAGCCTCGAAACAATTGAGATATGGATTGTGCATGTGTGCCATTCAGAAGGTGAATGGGCAAGACAAAATGTTTAAGTGCCTTTGAACGGGGTATGGTAGTAGGTGCGAGGCGCACTGGTTTTTGTCAAGAACTGCAACGCTGCTGGGTTTTTCATTCTACAGTCCATGTCCCGACGAATTGAGGCTGTTCTGAGGGCAAAAAAAGGGGGGGGGGGGGGGTTGCAACTTGCAACTCATTATTAGGAAGGTGTTCCTAATGTTTGGTATACTCAGTGTATGCAGTCCATGCTCATTTCTGAAAGTTATGATTAAGAAGTAGTGAAACAATTCTCCCAGGCTTCCATTGATTTCTGCAGTGACCCAACCTACTTCCTGTGGGAGCACCTGGTGTTTGGGTAGCCAACAGGATAAGACAGATTTATCTGGATTTTACCTGTAATAAAAGCTCTTTCTCCACCACCTCCTCGCTCTTGGTTATCAGACGCCTCTGTAAAGAGTGAATCTTCTGGATCAACTCGTAGGTGCTTGGGTCGCTGGCCTGAAGAAAGTCAAATAAGAGGCATTAATGTATAACCCTAAATAGGTTCTCTGGCTATGTCTCACAGAAGCTAGGCCGAAGCATTAAGAAGTTAATGTACTGAAACAGGTCTAAATGTTTTTGAGCCCAAGCACTCACAAAATATGCACACACACACACACACAGACACACACACACACACACAGTCACACACACACACCTCCAGCCTTCTCCAACGATGTACATTCATAGGATTCTCCAGCTCCTCCTCCAAGGCTCTGCACCTTGTCCTCTCTTTGAGCAGCTCCTTCTGCATGTGGTAAACCTCACGTCTGTCACAAAACCCCAAAAAGGGCATCAAATGTCATGGCATTTCCCCATCACATATTTTATGACAACAAATTCAAGTGGGGCATAGATTGAAAACAGACTTCAATTCAATTATTTTCATTAATCATTAAGGATGTAAAAACATTGGCAAGCCTGTATCAATTCAATGTTTTGTTCATGGCAGATGTCCAGCAAATGCCACTATGGTAACCTTTTGTGGGCTGCAGATATCAACAGGTTTACAATAAAGCAAATTAATGCCAATGAATAAGACAGCAATGTAAACTGAGCAATGCAGAAATATTCCTGCTGCATAGATCTGTGCACTTTTGTACCACAAAAACAATTTAAATAGTGAAATAATGTGAAAAGAAAAGTTATTAAGAATTTTGCATAAATTACAGACATTGATTAAGAGTTTAGTGTGCTGTGCTCTTCGAATGGTGTTGGGTTCTAATTTGAAATATACTTATTCCTGTCACTATACAATAACTTATTGATTACATAACATGTATGATAACTGTTTATCTTTTTTAGGATAGGTGGCAGCATTCGGAATTTTAGATGAAAAGCGTGCCCAAAGTAAACTGCCTGCTACTCAGGCCCAGAAGCTAGGATATGCATATAATTGGTAGATTTGGTTAGAAAACACAAACGTTTCTAAAACTCTCAAAATAATGTCTGTGACTATAACAGGACTTATTTGGCAGGCGAAACCCAGATAATTTTTTTTTTTTTAGGTGACAGTGTTTTCAATGGGTTTTCTATGTGGATCTAGATTTCTAAGGCACTTGCTTGCAGTTCCTATTGCTTCCACTGGATGTCAACGGTCTTTAGAAATTGGTTGATGTTTTCTTTTGAGTAATGAAGAAGATTGGCTGTTCAGAACGAGGGTCGAGTCTAGTGTACTGTTGTGGTTGGGGCGCACAACCTGAAAGATCGCTCCACTTTGTTTTTTAATCCGGTATTGAACACAGTTTATCCAGTCTGAAATTTGATTGATTATTTACGTTACAAAATACCTAAAGTTGTATTAGGAAAGTTGTTTGAAATGTTTGGATCAAGATTACAGGTAACGAGTTGGAACCGGTGTTTTTTTTTTTAATCAAACGCGCCAAATAAATGGACATTTTGGAGATATAACGACGGAATTTATCGAACAAAAGGACCATTTATGATGTTTATGGGACATATTGGAGTGCCAACAGAAGAAGATCTTCAAAGGTAAGGCATGAATTATATTGTTATTTCTGAGTTTTGTGTCGCGCCTTGCGGGTTGAATTATGATTGTCATGTGTTTGTTTGATGGGGTGCTGTCCTCAGATAATTGCATGGTTTGCTTTCGCCCTAAAGCCTTTTTGAAATCTGACACGGTGGCTAGATTAACAAGAAGTTAAGCTTTAATTTGGTGTATTGCACTTGTGAATGTATGAAAGTTAAATATTTCAAATAATTTTTGGGGAATTTCGCGCTCTGCCATTTCACCGGATGTTGTTGAAATGTTCCGGTAGCGGAACCCCTAGCCGTAAAAGGATTTATGTTCTGTGTCATTGAAAGGTGAATAAGGAACGTGTATGGAAAGTAAATGAGGGAGACGAAGGGCAACAGTTAGTCTTTGATAAAGCAGGCCAGCTGTGGAACCAGGGAGGAGCGAGGCATTCGACTTGAGGTCCAAGTCAACAGAAGAAGTGAGAAGAAATCTCTTGGAGGGGGGCCAGAGGGGCCCACCCCAACAACCATCCTACTACAGTCCTATCTCACACACATTCACTTCCACGCCTACAAAGGTTCTAGCAATAGGCAAGGCCATGACTATACCAGTTGAGAGGAACCAAGTTAGTTCCTGCCTAGCAACGTAGATGCATTGGCTATGTAGATGTGCAAGGAGTTGACCCCGCCTAGTAGGTTAGAAATATATGTGCTTGTATCATCAAATGGTTGAATAAATCTAGCTTGAGCTTTCTTCGGAGTCCAACTGAAATTTGTCTCAATCGTTCTCTGTTTCCCTATGTCCCCCCTGCGCTCCGTCTATATCAGCGTCTCCCACCCTCTGTCTCGCCCCCTCACTTTCTTGCTGTCTTGCACTCTCTCACTCTCTACCTCTGTCTTTCTCTTACTCCCTCTCCCTCTTCCAATCTCACCTTAAGTCTTCCACATTAGCGACAGTCTTGGCCAGGATGCCCTTCTCCCGTCTGAGTTTCTTGATCTCCATCTTGAGGAGGCGAATGTCCTCCACCCTCTGGTTGTACTGGATCTCTCCCTTGTTCAGCATGGACTGCTGGATCTTGATCTTCTCGTAGAGTAGGGCCAGCTCATCGTTTCGTCGCACCAGCTGAGTGCCCAGGATATCTCGCTCACTGATCACCTACAAGACGGTGATGGCAAAAGAGCAAACAACAAAAACCCCAGGATACTTTGATCAAAGACTGTAAAAATACATTTAGAAATAAAACATTTTTGTGATATTGGCCCTTTGTGAGAACGTGTTTGATTATTTTCCATCTAAATGGATACTGGTAGATGACCTGCTAAATGACCTGCTATTTCCTAGAAAGTCACATTTATAGAATGTTTTAATTGGTCTCATACATTCAAAGACAAACCTCATTAGGAAGAAATGAAAAGCTGCACCTCTGTCACATTCTGCAGCCACATCAACACAATGTTTTTTGACCCATGTGATGCGAGACCACAAAGGCATGACAGATCTGCTGGCTGATGAAAACATCTCTCTCCATCCCAGGCCTCTACGGGAAGGGCCTGCCCCTTTATTCAAATCAGCACTATTTTATCGCTATGACAGTACTATTTGTCTCTTTGAATGGGCAGTGAGTTCTCAGTGAAAGCAGGCAGCCACCTTTCCACCCCTCTCTCTGTCCCTTACCTGATCCAATTCTTTCTTCTGTCTGAGCCGCTCAGCATCAGCGTCGGATATGATCTTGAGCAGCTTTCTCTCCTCGGCCTCCTGGTTGTCGATAAACTGCTTAGTCTCCTGAGCCTGCTGCTTCATTTTCTGGAGCTCGGCCTATGGGAGGAATGGAAAAACGGCCTATACTTAAAATTTGAATTTGAAAATTAGGTAAATGAGGGGAAAAGAAAAAGAAAACACTTTGGGCCTTGGTCAAAAGTTGTGCACTACAAAAGGGAATTAGGTGCCATTTGGAATGCAGTATTTGCTTCAAGAAGGTAGGATGGGTGTCACCCTGGTGGTGAGGGTGTCATCCTGGTGTGATTGAAAGAGTTGGTGTTAATATTTGGTGTTAATATTTGAGTAAAACAAAACGCTCAATTACAACCCTCCTTTCTCTCATGACTAGTTACACCAATGGGTTCCCAGACTAAAAAGTACATTTGCACAGTAGTTACTTCAGCCACTCACACAGTGAGCACGGCATAGTAAATTACCTTCAGAGCCTCCTTCTCCTTCTCCACTCGCTGGAACTCCAGGTGCTCCTTGACCAGGGCAGACTCTTTGCTGTTGATCTCCTCCCTTAGCTGGTCAATCTGATGGTTCATGATCTTCAGTTTCCTCTTCATCTCTGTAATCTCATCCTGAAAGAGAGGGCGGAGAGTGAATGAGTGAGTCGACAGACCGGACAATCACCTGCCTTCCTGTCTACACGACTGACTACTCCTATGTAAATCCAACCTGGGCTTCGATGAGGTTCTTGCTGTAGAGGTTCCGATCAGATCGGACCGCCTCATAGAGGTTCTGCTGCTGTTTGAGCTTGGTCTCTGCCTCTGCAATCTTCTTCTTGTACTCAAAGATCTGCATCTCCCTCATTTTAATGTCCTCCATGTGTTGGAGCACCTGTGGAAGAAAATAACAGAGAGAACAAAAAAATCATCCCAAGAGGGGATTTAGTTTGGGACTTAATATAAGACTTGGGCTTACGTAACCAGAAGCTGATAGCTAGGTGTTTATAAAAGACAACCTAGACACAATACCAGCTTGTTTGTAGTCCTAAATGATAAACTGTAATGTTCAAATTTTCTCCACATGTAACGATGTTTAGTCTGTTGCAACACACGTCGCATATCACATTATCTCGTCTTCTGTGTTGAAATCCTAATTGATAAACTGCAATGTTCAAATGGTGTTCCCTCCCATTTTCTCTGCTTCATCAACATTAATGCTAGTGCTACATTACTGGTACAGTATGTAACTGAGCCTAAATCCCTGGGGCTGTTATGTATCCAACGTGGATTTAGGATCAGCTATGCCCTTTAGATCACAACGAATAAGACCTGCCAGCACTCTGGGCACCTCATTGATAAGCATTGTGTAATTTTCACACTAAATATCTACGTAACCCATTTCTGAAAACCCATTACTTATAAAAAAAAATTGAGATTCATAAACTTGGCATACACCATACATACACATGTTTCTCAGTATAAAAATCAGCCCCGTCCTAAAACTGTGTGTATGTGAATGAGCATTATTTATTCGCCAGGAAAACTTTTACCTTTTATGGTGATTAATAACACCCTATTTTCTGTATAATTTGGAGGTATACTGAAATTAAGCCAGAAGAGTTTCACCAAAAACAAGCAATGGCACATTTTATCAAATGTTTTGGAAGTGTTACCACAATGTTTTCATCTTTGGGGATTTCTATTGGAAAAGCAGTTTCTGCCTATCTTCATACTGTACTGTCTTTGTCGTTACTAATAGATGTACGAGATACCATATCCAGTCAAAGGGATGGCTAAATCTTGAAACTCATTTGGTCACCACAGATTTAAGTAAAACGGCTTTTAACTGCATGGTCTTGTCATGCAGGGCATTCTTGTAAAATAGTCCTTGGTCTCAATGGAACTACCCTGCCTAAATAAAGGTTCAATAATTCCTATTTATCAATTAGATTGCAAAGATAAAGTAAATAGATGTTCGCTCTTCTTAGTAACGACAAAAGGATGCATTTGTTTTGTCATTCAGTTTGTCTGTTGTTGTTGTTTTATGAACAACGTGTCAACCTAACCATTCCTCATTTGCACAAAGTACTTACTTGCCTGCTTGCCAAGCAATAATTACTGTAAGTAGCAAGAAGTTGTGCTTTGGATGGTCTGAACTTTGCGTGGAGGTAAGCACATTCTCCAGGCAAGTTCAGTTTTTATAAATGCACTGAAAACGGGTGCATGTTATGTTTTGCATGCAAAATATAATATTTTGTACGTACGCAGCATTTATAAATGAGGCCCCTGGTCTCTCCACTCATCCCTGAGCTATCTTAGTGCACCTTGTGTGTGAGGTCGCTGGCCTCGTTGATATAGCGGTCACGCTCCTTCTCTAGCTGGTAGATGATCTTGCGCTGCTTCTGGGCCTCGTCGCGGTAGTTCATGATCTCCTGGTCCAGGTTCTTCTTGGACTGCTCATGGAGCTTCACTACATTCAGCTGTTTCTCCGTGGCATTAGCTGCCTTGATCATGTTCTACAATGTACACACACACGTGCATGCAAACACGCACAAAACAAACACACACACACACACACAAATGTACATGGACAAACGAACACAGACACACTTTAACAATGAGTTATGAGCAGATGAGTGTGCTTGGTGTACATTTGTCCCATTAAGATGTGTCTAAATGAAACAAATCATGCTAAACAAGACCTGCAACATGATAGGCTATGCACATCATGTCATGTAGTAGTAGGTGCTGGCAATGCCGGGGTTGTCGGTTTTGATTTCTGCATGGGGTACACACTGGATGGTTGTCACTGTCAATGTTGACAGTTCTGCAAGTTGCTTCAAATAAAAGTGTCTGCTAAATTATATTATTCTCTACATACCTTGTTCAGGATGTCTCTTTCCCGCACCAGTTCGTCAATGCCTTTCTTGTCAATCTCCATCTGCTTTTTGGAGGACTCCATTTCTGTTCACAATACATGGTTCGTGTTTTTGAGTGAGAGAGAATGACAGAAATTCTGTATACATAATTGATGTACCTTGCACACAAACCCCACCACAATGTAACCACTACATTTAATATTTTCAGAGTTACTAAAAGGTAAGAAAAAATGGCATCTTCCTGTCAAAAAGAGTGCATTTGGCCTCCCGAGTGGAGCAGCGGTCTAAGGAACTGCATCGCAGTGCTAGAAGCGTCACTACAGATCCGGGTTCAATCCCGGGATATGTCGCAGCGGACCGTGACCGGGTGACCCAGCTGTACAGTGTTTCCTCCGACACATTGGTGCAGCTGGCTTCCGGATTAAGCGGGCAGTGTGTCAAGAAGCAGTGCGGCTTGGCGGGGGACGCAAGACTCTCGACCTTCGCCTCTCCGAGTCCGTATGTGAGTTGCAGGGATGGGGCAAAACTGTAACTACCAATTGGATATCACGAAAAAGGGGTAAAAAGTAAAAAGTGCTTTTGACAGAGCAGAGGAGTGTTGAAGTGTCAACCCAGATATTTGTGTGTCTCCAAATTAAATCAAATGTTATTGGTCACATACACATGGTTAGCAGATGTTAATGTGAGTGTAGCGAAATGCTTGTGCTTCTAGTTCCGACCGTGCAGTAATATCTAATAACTAATCTAAAAATTTCACAACAACTACCTTATACACACACGTGTAAAGGAATGAATAAGAAAATGTACATATAAATATATGGATGAGCGATGGCCCGAACGGCAAAAGCAAGATGCAGTAGACGGTATAGAGTACAGTATATACATATGAGATGAGTAATGTAGGGTATGTAAACATTATATAAAGTGGCATTGTTTAAAGTGACTAATGATACATTTATTACATGTATTTTCTAATTATTAAAGTGGCTAGAGATTTGAGTCAGTATGTTGGCACCAGCCACTCAATGTTAGTGATGGCTGTTTAACAGTCTGATGGCCTTTAGATAGAAGCTGTTTTTCAGTCTCTCGGTCCCAGCTTTGATGCACCTGTATTGACCTCGCCTTCTGGATGATAGTGGGGTGAACAGGCAGTGGCTCAGGTGGTTGTTGTCCTTGATGATCTTTTTGGCCTTCCTGTGACATCGGGTGGTGTAGGTGTCCTGGAGGGCAGGTAGTTTGCCCCCGGTGATGCGTTGTGCAGACCTCACTACCCTCTGGAGAGCCTTGCGGTTGTGGGCGGAGCAGTTGCCGTACCAGGCGATGATATAGCCTGACAGGATGCTCGATTGTGCATCTCTAAAGGTTTGTGAGTGTTTTTGGTGACAAATTTCTTCAGCCTCCTGAGGTTGCGCCTTCTCCTGTTGCACCTTCTTCACCACTCTGTCTGTGTGGGTGGGCCATTTCAGTTTGTCCATGATGTGTATGCCGAGGAACTTAAACTTTCCACCATCTCCACTACTGTCCTGTCGATGTGGATAGGGAGGTGTTCCCTCTGCTGTTGTTTTGGGTTGCCTACTGGGATCAGATCCATTGTCCTGGGTGGTGGTCCAAACAGAGGATCCGCTTCAGGAAAGTCGTATTCCTGGTCGTAATGTTGGTAAGTTGACGTTGCTCTTATATCCAATAGTTCTTATATCCAATAGTCCCGGCCATGTGTAATAAGACTTAAGATTTCCTGGGGTAACAGTGTAAGAAATAATACATAAAAAAAACAAATACTGCATAGTTTCCTAAGAACGCCAAGCGAGGCGACCATCTCTGTCAGTGCCATCATTCAGGAATGGCGCCTACAAATGCATCCCGGCATGCTTTTGTGTGGGCGTGTATCCGTGTTGGTTTAGTTCTGCGTGTGTGTGCATGTTGAAATCAAATCAAATGTTATTTGTCACTTGCCGAATATAACAGGTGTAGACTTTAACGTGAAAAGCTTGCTTACGAGTAAATAAAAAATATGAAATAGTAACACAAGAGGACTAAAATACACAAGAATGGAGCTATATACAGGAAGTACCAGTACCAGATCAATGTGCAGGGGTATGAGGTATTTGAGGTAGATATGCACATGAAGGCAGGGTAAGTGACTAGGCATCAGGATAGATAACAATAAACTAAAGAACAGAGTAGCAGCAGTATATGATGAGTGTAAAGGTGTGTGTATATGTGTGCATGTGTGGTGTTGTGTGAGTGTGTATATAGTGTGGATGTATTGTCTTGTGAGTGTGCATAGTGTGTGTGTATCCTTGCCTCTCTCCAGGCCAGCGATCTGGTTTTTCAGCATGTCCCTCTGCTGCTCCACTTCCAACTTCTGATCCTCCGTCTGTCGGAACTTCCGCTGAGTGGCCTCTCTCATCTTTGTTAGTTTGGCAATCTCCTGACGCATCTGATTCACCTCCTCCTCCTTCATCTGAGGAGGTGGGAACAAAAGGAGGGAGGAAGAGAGATGAGAAGAGCGAGAGAAAGAGAGAGTGGTGGGAGGTCAGAGAGAGAGAGAGAATAGGTATTTATTGTGTTGCTGACATTAGGGCTCCTGTCCAATTTTCGTTGTCTCCCACACCTCAGCCAGCTTGTCCAGCGCCCATGCCTCGGCCGGCCCGTCAAGCTCGCCCAGGTGGTACGCCGGGTGCCGCCCCTAGAGGGGGAGTATGTCACGCTTGCTCCCGCTCCCCCTCTCGAGCGCCAGGCTGCCCTTCATTACGCACGCCTGTCACCATCATTATGCAATATTGGACTCGCTTTACCTTAAGGTCAGATGCCCTTTGCTGTGTGTCGAGGGAGAGCTGCTCCAAACTCAGGGCATTCTGTTCATTCTCCTGCTGGAGTTTGGTGTTTCTCACTTGCAGTTGCTCCAGCTCCTTTGTGGCCCGCTCATTGAGAATCTGTGAGGGGACAAACGGCACAAATCAAATCACACATTAAATCTAATCCCCCTAAAGCATACATGTAAAAGTTGTATTCCATGTGTGTACGACTGGCACCATCTCTCAAGTTGGTGTTCCCTCGCCAGCCCATCTGTGAAAAGATTGGAGGATGGAGGGGAAGGGAGAGGACCGGTGGACAGGGAAGGGCGGGTGGGACATCACCACTAGTCACAGCATCACCTTCTGCTCCCGCAGCTGCTGCTCCAGCCTCTGCTGCTCCTCTTTGCTGCGCTGGCTCTGCAGGTTCAGCACTTTAATGTCCGACTGCTTGGTTTCCAGGTCTGTGTGCAGCTGCTTCACTTCCTTCTCCAGCTTCTCCTTCCGCCGTGTCTCCCGCGAGCACTCGTTCTGACGGACCTGAATGTCTTGCTGGAGCTATGTTGGACAGAATATAGGATAAAAACAATGTTGTTACTAGCAAGTATTTTGACAGAAAGCAGGCACTGGAGTGGACTTACTATATAATAAGGCCATAGGTAATTTAGGGCTGGATGTGCCAAGACTTGTGGACACACTGTACAGCAAATAAAGCCAACTGGTTTATTTGCAACCGAATGGGAATGAGGACTGAAATTATCAACAATTACAGTCAGGATCCAGACAACTACCAAGTGTATGGCCATAATACCTACCTAATACCTAATGCCTTACCTGCCAGTTAAGTGAAGGTAAAGCAAATGCACCACATACATTTTTTTTAAATGGTGATGTTTAAGATGTAATACTACATTTAAAAATCCTATTGAGTTTTTCTCCTTTCAACCAAGAACACATTTTTGGGGTTTTGTACTTCTTCAATATGCTTCTTCAATATGATTAACAATAAACACCTCTAAATGTAAATGGTGATGTTGAGTTTCTGCATTACCTGAGATATGGTTTCCATCGCCTTTTCTTTTTGAACCTCCATCTCTTGTTGACTGGAGGTGGCCTTTGTTAGATTCTTTCGCAGTGTCACCACTTCCGTAAGCAGTTCATCTCTTTCCTTGGTTAGTTCCTCTTTGATTTTCAGCAGATCATTTACACTGAAAAACAAATTAGATTTCAGTTGAAACTCCTTTAATGTTATCGTTATCTAGAGATGTAGGCAGTGCTTAATTTGTAGGCTGAGGATCCGTAGGTAACCGCCCCTTCCCGTCACCCGTTGAAATATCATGTTCTGTGGTGTTTTTTTGTCTTACAGTAACTTTATACTATGCTATTATATTTGGCATTATGTGATCTTGCAGATATTGATTCAGCTTTGATTGCCCTTTATCAAACGAGCACTATATTCTCCAGAGTAGTCTGTTCTCTACGAGTAGACCAGAAACTATGTGTAAATAGAGAATCCTGCACATCCATAGAAGCACATCCACTCTATGCCATATTTGCATCGTGGCATAGAGTAGCATAGAGCAGAAGCATTTCTTGCACACAAAAATGTCCTTTTATAAGTGCATTTCATGCAATTCTACATCATTTTACATAACTTTTTTTCGGACCACAGAAATTACCGATATGACAGGCTACTCTGACATTGACAAACTGAGATCAATATAAACGACTGAGCCACCCAATGATGAAGATAGGCTAGTGGATGTGCACTCACCAGTAATGGCCGATGCGCTCGTGCCATTATCTCTCAAGATACTTTGTAAAATAGTGTTGTCCCCCTAGAGTCATTATACTGAACTTGTATTTCAATTACAATACTCATAATAGGGCCTATTTATATTTTTATGATGAAGTGCAATGCTGGCGAGATGGAGAGTTACAGACACATGTCTATCAGAGCAGAGAGATCACAAAAATAGAATCTCAATGTAGTTCTGTGAGAGATACAGGTGCATGCTTCTCTCTCTCACCACAGCAATGGACAAGGGTTGGTCCCAAAACATAGGCTACAATGTTGTACAAACTTAAACCCGGACCCAGCCCAACCCAAATCAATTCTCAGAATAAGTGCAGGCTGAAAATCTAAGTTTTTCCATAACGTTTTTTAGGGGGCAGGAGAATTAACGTTAAGGCAACTTGATGTAGCCTAACTAGGATATTTTTATTTTTACTTTGCAAATATAGAGGAAATGTTTTGTCATGCCATGAGGTACCGGATCCAGGCAAATAGGTGCCAAAACGAAGCAGTCCAAAACTGCGGGATCTTGTTCCGGCATGATTCGGCTCAAATTAAGCATTGTATGTAGGCCTTCAGGTATGACAATAATCTCTAGTGAATTGGTTAATTCAAAGGAAGTGGACAATTTACAGTGTGAGTGTGCACAACTCAACTCACCTATGTTCTTGACCCACGGACAAGCCAGCACCTTGTTCAACAAGTTTTGTTAGATTTGAAATTTCATGTTTCAATGTTTGAATTGTCTCTTTTGCTCTGAGCTCTTTATCGTGGGCTGCATCAACCATTTTCCAAGCCTTTTCTATTTCCTAAAAGAAAAAAAGTGTTCAATTGTACAGTATGGCCATATTACTATGACAAATCTGGGACATGTTGAAACAAAGCACAACTCTAAAACGCTGCTCAAAATGAAGTGTGAATATTTTACTCCATAATAGCCTACAAGAACTTATTGGCAACAACACTAATGACAACCTTCGTCCTAACCATCGGCTGTAGGCCTATTACACATCTCTGCAGCTACTCATGTTTTCACCATAAAAGGCCTACCTTCTTCAGAGAAGTTATAGTTGTTTGATCTTCCTGGGACAACTTCAGTGCAGTAGCAACTTTTACTGAATTGGACACTATCTCTGCATTCAGCTCCCTGCATTTTGTCATCAGCCTCTTCTCGCTCTCGTGGGACTTCTTCAGGGCATTGGTCAGTTTCTCATATTCAACCCGGAATTTGTCCAGGCTCTTGTCTCCCACCAGCTCATCGAGAACCTCCTGGAACTCCTTCTCCAGTGATTCAAAACTGTTCTCATCTGCTTCTGGCTTTTGACCTTTATCCTGGGAAAGGACACACAAACTGCAATCAAGCACTTGTCAAATCTGAGAGAGTAAGCTAATTGCAAGGCACTGAAATTGACACATTATATTCTCTGTATGGTTTCACTCCTGCAATAACTACTGTAACTGATCTGTTTCCTATTCATCTTATGTGTATCTGTTGCAGTTGATCTTGTTTTTTGCCCTGACTATACTACACATGAACTGATTGTGACAATAAAGATATATTGATTCTTAACTGTCACTAGTTACTATAAGCATATTATAGAAATGCAGTGACATGAATAAAAATTATTGGACGAAAAATAAAGTTGACGAAGAAATCTTGACAGTTCTACAACGTTAACATACTGCAATCCCGAACCAGTATCTATCTATCTATCTATCTATCTATCTATCTATCTATCTATCTATCTATCTATCTATCTATCTATCTATCTATCTATCTATCTATCTGTGCGTTAGAGACCTCTCGCCCAGAAAGCTGATTCAAACTTCCATTCACCAGCTCTGTATACGTTTTAATGTCAAAATACGTTCGTCGTTGATCACCAAATATGGAGTTTCGCTGAGCAATTATCTTAATTTACTCGTTATGGCCGGTATGTACTGTCATTGGAGGTGCTGAAAAGGCATTGCTTGTCAATGTTTTATGTAGACCTTTTTTGGAAGTGCATACCGGCCTTAAATTAATATAGTTGCTCCA
Organism: Oncorhynchus masou masou; assembly: GCF_036934945.1. Lineage (NCBI taxonomy): Eukaryota > Metazoa > Chordata > Actinopteri > Salmoniformes > Salmonidae > Oncorhynchus > Oncorhynchus masou. The sequence continues at coordinate 33,860,260 of NC_088216.1, read as the reverse complement.
CGAAACTTCATATTTGGCGATCAACGAAGGTATTTTGAATTAGGCCGAACGCTTGCAGAGCTGTAGCTGGTGAATGGAGTTTGAATCGGATTGCGAGCTTTCTGCACACTCAGTGTACAGACAGTCACGATACAGTAGGTGATTATTCACTCGTCACCAACTAGACGCCAGAAAACTGACCGAAGTTTTCCAACAAGAAAGCCTTGTGTTTGTTATCCTTTGCTAAACGTTTTTCTGCGGTGTCCACTAATGAATACTACCCAGCGGAAGACAAAGTTAGCTAACGTACAGTAATTTAGCACCTGTTGCTCTGTTGCTTTTGTTTTGGCAAAACAAAACGTCGCGTTTAGCTATCTAGCTAGCTATACAAACCAGCACAACTTGCCTCCATGTTTCCTGTCCCGTTAGTCAAAAGCGCTTAGTTATAATACACAAGATTGTTATTTCCAAATGTCTGCGACTCATTTGTTAGGACACTGACAGCTGGCTAGCTCCAGTAGCTAAGCTAGCTCTCTGCATGTTGTTCATTCATACACTCCAAGGAAACGCGTCCCGTTACCAGGCAACGACTGCCCGTTCTCTGGATTCGCGCAGGTGTGGCATGAAGATGATGACTTGAGCCTGCCCTGGGACAAAATTACTTTAATACGTTTCAACTAACTTCACTTTGTATTATCCATTTTTTAAATTATGAACAAGCACTCATTGTAGCTTAGAAATATGTAAGTTTTTTTTACCGTGGTAAAACGTTTATTTGATATTCAATATTCGCCGGACATTCGAGCATTCAAAGTTACAGACCTCAGATTGGGCTCTTCATGAAGGGAAAAAAACTGTACATTATTGCTCAGGTCTTATTTTCCCAATTCTGAACCGAGCTTGTAATAACATGGCTACGGTGTACGCATCCTACAGCACGGTCAATGCACCTATACTGAACTAAAAAACACAATATGCACCAATTTCAAAGATTTCTCTTGAGTTACAGTTCATATAAGGAAATCAGTCAGTTGAAATAAATTCATTAGGCCCTAAACTATGGATTTCTGGGAATACAAATATGCAACTGTTGGTCACATATACCTTAAAAGAAAAAGGAAGCCATGTGGATCAGAAATAAAAATGTCAGTATCTGGTGTGACCACCATTTGCCTCATGCAGTGCAACACATCTCCTTTGCATAGAGTTTATCAGGATGTTGATTGTGGCCTGTGGAATGTTGTCCCAATCCACTTCAATGGCTGTGCAAAGTTTCTGGATATTGGCGGGACCTGGAACACGTTGTCCTACACTTCAATCCAGAGCATCCCAGACATGCTCAATGTGTGACATGTCTGGTGAGTATGCAGGCCATGGAAGAACTAAGACATTTTCAGCTCCCAGGAATTGTGTACAGATCCTTGCGACATTGTGCCGTGCATTATCATACTGAAATATGAGGTAATGGCGGCAGATGAATGGCACGACAATGGGCCTCGTCACGGTATCCCTGTGCATTTAAATTGCCAACGGTAAAATGCAATTGTGTTTGTTGTCCATAGCTTATGCCTGCCAATACCATAACCCCACCGCCACCATGGGGCACTCTGTTCACGATGTTGACATCAGCAAACCGCTCACTCACACAACGCCATACACGTGGTCTTTGGTTGTGAGGCCGGTTGGGCATGTTGCCAAATTCTCTAAAACAATGTTGGAGGCAGATTATGGTAGAGAAATTAGCATTAAATTATCTGGCAACAGCTCTTGTGGACATTCCTGCAGTCACGATGTAAATGGGGCGACAGGTAGCCTAGTGGTTAGAGCATTGGACTAGTACCTGTGAGGTTGCAAGATCAAATCCCCAGGCTGACAAGGTAAAACGCTGTCTTCCCTGAACAAGGCCGTCATTGAAAATAAGATTATTTTCTTAAATGACTTGCCTAGTAAAATAAAATTGCACACTCCCTCAAATTTTGAGACATCTGTGGCATTGTGTTTTGTGACAAAACGGCACATTTTAGAGTGGCCTTTTATTGTCCCCAGCACAAGGTGCACCTGTGTAATGATCATGCTGTTTAACAAGCTTCTTGATATTCCACACCTGTCAGGTGGATGAATTATCTTGGCAAAGGAGAAATGCTCACTAACAGGGATGTAATCAAATTTGTACACAACATTTCAGAGAAATAAGCTTACATTTCAATAACCCTTTGACCACATCACCCGAGCCTTTGACAGGGAAGAGAACATTTAAGCTAAGTGCAGTAAAAAATTAGATTTTCCAGTGTTTTATATATATTTCCACACTATGAGGTTGGAATAATACTGTGAAATTGTGAAAGTGATGATAATCCCCGTTTAGTGTAAGATATGTTTGAAAGCCTGTGACAACACCAGGCAGTAAATGAGTCAATAGACCAATAAGAAAGAAAATTCCAAACCTCTCTGCCAATGACAGCTAGTTTTCAGTTTTCCGCTTCCCACTCAGACCACTCCCAGACAGTCTTAGTGAAATTCTTGCTTGAGAAACTGCTCTTTGCTTCGATGCTATTTAGTTAATTTTTGACAATGCCTTTGAATGTCCTTGAGTGGCCCAGCCAATGCCCGGACTTAAACCGAATCGAACATCTCTAGAGAGACCTGAAAATTGATGTGCACCGACGCTCACCATCCAACATGACAGAGCTTGAGAGGATCTGCAGAAAAGAATGGGAGAAACTCCCCAAATACAGGTGTACCAAGCTTGTAGTGTCATACAGAAGAAGACTCAAGGCTGTAATCACTGCCAAATGTGCTTCAACAAAGTACTGAGTAAAGGGTCTGAATACATTTGTAAATGTGATATTGAATTTTTCTATTCTTTATAAATTTGGGGTATTGTGTGTAGATTGATGGGGGGGGGAACAATTTAATCCATTTTAGAATAAGGCTGTAACATAACAAAATGTGGAAAAACTCAAGGGGTCTGAATAAACTTTCCGAATGCACTGTATAAAACAGATATTTAGAATTCAATCTTGTCTTCATTTTACACATTTGAAGATTTCAAATGGCTTTCTGTGTAAAAAAATCTGCGTTAATGTTGCTTAATGAAGCGGCCAAGAAAGTACCGCAGTAAAAAAACAAATTGGGGATATTGGTTTGATATTCGGAGTTAGCTCGTCAATACCTCTTTGATGGGCAGTTTTAAGATGATTAGGGTGATATATCTAGAATCAGATGATGATAGACAGCAAGGTACAGCCTTTTAACCCCCACAAGAATTACATTTAAAAATTTGATTGTTTATTTGTAATTGATTTTATGTAAAAATACGAACTCAAAAAACATAAATAGGCTCTATGATCTTTCTCACTCATACACAAACTACTGCAGCCTACTTGCATGACCTAGAGAGCTAAAATCAATTGTAGCAAAGTGACTGATGTCCCTAATCCATGATGCATCCATTAGAATTCCCATTTTAAAATTAACAGATTATAAATAAATATAGTTTTGAATGGCTTCTGATCCACATGTGCTAGAGATCTACAGAGAAGTGTGTTGCGTTCCTTAACCTCTGTTATTATAGTGAATTTTTAAAATGAATCCTCTGATTTTCTAAAAATATTTATCCTATTGGAGCTATGGCTATAAATTGACGTACAGATCAAATTTTCAATAGCTTCCAGTCCAACATATACAATTGAAGTCAGAAGTTTACATACACTTAGGTTGGAGTCAATAAAACTTGTTTTTTTAACCACTCCACAAATATCTTTTTAACAAACTATAGTTTTGGCAAGTCGGTTAGGACATCTACTTTGTGCATGACACAAGTAATTTTTCCAACAATTGTTTACAGACAGATTATTTAATTTATGATTCACTGTATCACAATTCCAGCGGGTCAGAAATGTACATACACTAGGTTGACTGTGCCTTTAAACAGCTTGGACAATTCCAGAAAATTATGTCATGGCTTTAGAAGCTTCTGATAGGCTAATTGCCATAATTTGAGTGAAATGGAGGTGGACCTGTGGATGTATTTCAAGGCCTAGCTTCAAACTCAGTGCCTCTTTGCTTGACATCATGGGAAAATCTAAAGAAATCAGCATAGACCTCAGAAAAATAATTGTTGACCTCCACAAGTCTGGTTCATCCTTGGGAGCAATTTCCAAATGCCTGAAGGTACCACGTTCATCTGTACAAACAATAGTATGCAAGTATAAACACCATGGGACCACTCAGCCGTCATACCGTTCAGAAAGGAGACATGTTCTGTCTCCTAGAGATTAATGTACTTTGGTGCAAAAAGTGAAAATCAATCCCAGAACAACAGCAAATGACCTTGTGAAGATGCTGGAGGAAACAGGTACAAAAGTATCTATACCCACAGTGAAACAAGTCCTGTATCAACATAACCTGAAAGGCCACTCAGAAAGGAAGAAGCCACTGCTCCAAAACCGCCATAAAAAAGCCAGACTACGGTTTACAACTGCACATGGGGACAAAGATCGTACTTTTTGGAGAAATGTCCTCTGGTCTGATGAAACAAAAATATCTGGTTGGCCATAATGACCATCCTTATGTTTGTTGGAGGAAAAAGGGGGATGCTTGCAAGCCATCCCAACCGTGAAGCACGGGGCAGCATCATGTTGTGGGGGTGCTTTGCTGCAGGAGGGACTCCTGCACTTCACAAAATAGATGACATCATGTGGTAGGAACATTTTGTGAATATGCAACATCTCAAGACATCAGTCAGGAAGTTAAAGCTTGGTCGCAAATGGGTCTTCCAAATGGACAATGACCCCAAGCATACTTCCAAAGTTGTGGCAAAATGGCTTAAGGACAACAAAGTCAAGCTATTGGAGTGGCCATCACAAAGCCCTTACCTCAATCCCATAGAAAAATGGTTTTCAGAACTGAAAAAAAAAGCCTGCGCGAGCAAGGAGGCCTACAAACCTGACTCAGTTACACCAGCTCTGTCAGGAGGAATGGATCAAATTTCACCCAACTTATTGTGGGAAGCTTATGGAAGGCTACCCGAGACGTTTGACCAAAGTTAAACAATTTAAAGGCAATGCTACCGAATACATATTGAGTGTATGTAAACTTCTGACCCACTGGGAACGTGATGAAAGAAATAAAAGCTGAAATAAATCATTCTCTCTACTATTATTCTAACATTTCACATTCTTAAAATAAAGTGGTGATCCTAACTGACTTAAGACAGGGATTTTATATTAGGATGAATTGTCAGGAATTGTGAAAAACTGAGTTTAAATGTATTTGGCTAAGGTGTATGTAAACTTCCGACTTCAACTGTACATGTCTAACCACTTGATGTTTGGTCACTGACCTTCCTCCTTTATTGAGAGCTAGAAAGTGAAATAGTGCCATCAACATGTTTTTACAATTACACAGTGATGAAGTTTCAAAGGTATAGCACACATTGAATTTACTCATTGAATTTAAGTAGTTATTTACATTTTAATATGCAATTAACATTTTTGCATTCTATTGTCCTGAATTCCAAAATGTTTTATGTGCATCTATAGGCAGGCCTACAGTGAATATATAAATGCTATGATTTATATTTTGAGTGGTTTTAAAGTCATACTTTTGGGGGGTTTAATAAGTAGCCAGAATGCAGAATGACTGTTAGATGAGTTGGTGTTTAATATGGCTTTTCTTTACTATTGCTAATTTTCAACGTGTTTATGAAGACTTACACCCAACTGTTAATGTGACATTGTCAATGTGACATTAATGTGAATTTACAAAGTATTTTTGTAGGTTTTCAGATTATTTTGTGATTTTAAATTAGAAATGTGTGACATGTATGTAATTACTGTATTTGATATTTATTAGTATATTTATTTCACAAATTGATAGGTTATTTAAGCAATAATGCACGAGAGGGTGTGGTATATGGCCAATATACCATGGCAAGGACTGTTCTTAAGCACAACGCAATAAGAGCAGTGAAAATAAATGATTTGTCATACCCGTGGTATACGGACTGATGTACCACGGCTGTCAGCCAGTCAGCATTCAGGGCTCGAACCACCCAATTTATAATGTGTATTAGGTACTTTAAAGTTTAATAAACATATGCACACTTTGTACTACCTTGTCTCTATTCCTTCTGAATTGAGTTATTATCCATTGAGTCATCGTTTACCAAATTGTGGGGTGCAACCACTTGGGGCGGGGAGAGGTAACTTAACTAAATTGTTGCACCTACTCGAGCAAATGCACTAGTTCTATAGGGTATCCACTCAGATCTATAGGGTTTAGGCTCTAGGGGTAGACTTGGGATTAGACCATACACCACTTCCAGGACCATTTGGTGTGTAATACTACATTTCTAACCATGTAGTCTGCACAGTTCACTTCATGCAGAGGCAAGTCAGCATTTGGGGTGAAGGAATTGAATGTTTCAGAGTGGTCATAGTGACCTTAAACTATGAAATGTTAGTTTTAAAATGTGGAAAGAAGTGGAATGTGAAAAAACCAAAGCGAATAATTTAATTACTAGTTACTTTTCTCTTATTTTTATTCATATTTTTTTGTTGGAAACTGCACTGTCGGTTAGAGGCTCGTAAGTAAGCATTTCACTGTAAGGTCTACACCTATTGTATTCGGCGCATGTGACTAATAAAATGTGATTTGATTTGAGTATATTGACTATTGTATCATAATGGAAAAGGAAAGGCGCAGAGCTCGCTCACCAATAAAAACTTAAGCAAAATGTTTCAGGATTCATCAATGGCCTTCGTCAAAACAATGACACAGGCGGAATGGAAATGTACATTGGTCATAGGGATAAGAGAAGACTTTAAGCAAGGAAACAGAGGTTTGGCTGTCAATACAAGTAGGTCGACAGGGTAAGCGGTACTGTAGTCAAAGGCTCCACCTAGTGGCAAATCTTTTGGAATTGGTAGAAAAAAAAACCTAGGTAGGAAATATATGATTGAATGATTTTATTATAGTGTCATGCATCTTCATGATGGCCAGCCCACATGGGCTAATAAGTTGTATTGTTGTATCCAAATAAAAGTATCATACTTTTATTTGCACACATACCTACATACCTAATTGCATTCCTACTGAAATTAAAACAACTGAAAAGCTAAACAAAAACATTTCAGCTATACAGCTTATCTTGTCACGCCTTCCAAGCTTTAGAAATAAAATGAGTTCTGATTTTTGTTGCATTTTTTCAAACATGGTTTCTCTTAAATCGTCATATAAAGTACAGTAAAATACTTGTCGTCCGCTTATGCCATAGTTTGTACATCTCGACATACTGTATGTTTATATGCCCCCTTTATGCATCCTATGGTTCTGACTTGTTGTACTGGGAGTACACTGTAAGAACGGCCCATGCTCTGAATTCTGTTGCTGGCCGATGAGCACGGATACTTGTTATTTATAATTTCTCTTCATCATTTCTCTTCATATGACAGGGATAAAAAATAATTTCCCAGTAGATTGTCAACTTGATTCATGATGATGACTGCTAGCTAAGACTTTAAAGTAAGATGTTGACATGAACAGTCCAATCAAATCTACTGTACATATAACGTAATTTGATGTCATTTTATCTGTGGCCAATGACCTTGAGTCTTCTTGGAAGATCACTTGTAATATAACTCTATGGCAGGACACAAAGGGCTGACATTTTGGATGTCTACCCTTACAAAGGACTTAAACTTGGTGATGACGTACTATCCCAATGAGTGACAGAACACCAGACATGCCACTAGGGGACTTTACTCAGTCCCCAAATCCAGAACAAATTCAAGAAAGCGTACAGTATTATATAGAGCCCATATTGCATGGAACCTCCTTCCATCTCATATTGCTCAAATAAACAGCAAACCTGGTTTCAAAAAACAGATAAAGTAACAGCTCGCGGCACAACGCCTCTCCCCTATTTGACCTAAATAGTTTGTGTGTATGCATTGATATGTAGGCTACGTGTGCCTTTAAAAGAAATGTATGTAGTTCTGTCCTTGAGCTGTTCTTGTCTATTGATGTTCTGTATTATGCCATTCTGTATTATGTTTCATGTTTTGTGTGGACCCCAGGAAGAGTACAACAGCAAATGGGGATCCTAATAAAATACCAAATACCTAACACTGAGCCAATCACGGTGCAATGCCTATATTTTCTGCTGGCACGCCCCACCTCCACAAAAGCATTAAGCTATGTTGAAACACCTGCATTTTGGAGCTGCCTTACTGGAGAAAACAAAAAAGAGACCATGTGTGTATGCAGCTTTAATAACTGAATGATTGTTTGTAAACTGATATTTGATATGTATTAATGCCAAAATAACAAGCCTCCCCCCAAAAAGTATGGATATTTTTATTTTGCTAAAAATGTGGGGCTCAAAACAGGTGGGGCTCTGCCCTGAATGATGGGTCACCACTGTGTACATTCGGGAAAGTATTCAGACCCCTTCCCTTTTTCAGCATTTTGTTACACAATACCCCATAATGACAAAGAAACATTTTTTTTTGTGCAAATGTATATAAAAAAAACCTGAAATAATACATTTATAGAATTATTCAGACCCTTTACTCAGTACTTCGTTGAAGCACCTTTGGCAGCCTCGAGTCTTCTGTATGACACTACAAGCTTGGCACACCTGTATTTAGGGAGTTTCTCCCATTCCTCTCGGCAGATCCTCTCAAGCTCTGTCAGGTTGGATGGTGAGCGTCGCTGAACAGCTATTTTCAGGTCTCTACAGAGATGTTCGATCGGGTTCAAGTCCAGGCTCTGGCTGGGCCACTCAAAAACATTGTCCCAAAACCACTCCTGCGTTGTCTTGGTCGTGTGCTTAGGGTCGTTGTCCTGTTGGAAGGTGAACCTTTGCCCCAGTCTGTGTTCCTGAGAGATCTGGAGTAGGTTGTCATTAAAGATCTCTCTGTACTTTGCTCTGTTCATCTTTGCCCCGATCCTGGCTAGGCTCCCAGTCCCTGCCGCTGAAAAAAAATCCCCAAATTTCCAGAAAAAAAAAAACGTTTTTGCTTTGTCATTATGGGGTATTGGGTGCAGATTGATGAGGGGGGAAAACTATTTAATCAATTTTAGAATAAGGTTGGAACCTAACAAAATGTGGATAAAGTCAAGGGGTCTGAATACTTTCTGAAGGCACTGCAGACCTATCGCAAGAAATATGCTTATGAAATCAGGGAAGTGGTGAACTGGAATTCTAAGGAATGTAGCATGGATAAGGTGTGTGTGTGTGTGTGTGGGGGGGTGTCAGTGACTTCATATTGTGGTTTTTACATCTCCAATGGATAGGAAGAATTTGAATAGTATCCTTGTAAATGGGTCAAGTATAGCACAGTAGATACAAGTAACCAATAAAAATGTTGGGCCATTAAACGACTGAAGATCCTTTGCAGTGTGTGTAATATTCGTATAGGGCTAATCCTCCTGGATGGGAAAGACAAAACATTTCTTTGCTTACATGCAATCACCGGTATTGCACTTTTACGACGGTCCCCAAAACACCTTTGCGCCAGAAAAGGTTGTTCAATTGATTTAAGCCTGAAATGTGAAAATTACCCCAGTAATTAGGTTAAGTTACTGAGTAACAAAAAATAAGACATTTACAGGTGAGGAAACCTATTTTCGCATTCACTTTTCCTATTGTAAACAAATGAGATAGATCAAGTACAGTAATGCTAAAGTATTTTGGTCTGTATTGTCTTTCGTTATTTGTCGGACACCAGTAAGACTAGATGTCGCCATTGGCGTCGGCTAACGGGGATCCTAATAAATCAAATCAACGGTGCAGACAAGGTAATGTGGGTGGAGAAGTAAATGCGTTGCTTTACAATGACCATCAGGGTGTACCCTTTCCATGCATACTAAATGTTTGCTCTTTTGGTGACTTGACCTACATTGCATACGCTATGACTATGATCATTGCGCATGATTTATGACCTTTAGGGGGGGGGCTGTAGCTTTCAAATGATGTCACTTTATTTCTGCTGCCTCTTCCTGGTGTCCAAACAAGATTAAAAAAAATAAAAAATGCTTTAATCTAAATGAAACCGCACATCATACAACACATTACACCACTACAATACAAAATGTATAATACAACATTCCAATGTATGTGTGTGTGTAGTGCGTACGCCTGTGCGTGTGCCTGTATGTCTCTTCACAGTCCGTATTGTACCATAAGAAATAGTTTTAAAACATTTTAAACCTGATTTTACTGCTTGGAATATAGTTCCATGTAGTCATGGCTCTATGTAATATTGTGCGTTTCCCAGAGTTTGTTCTGGACTTGGAAAGAAACCCCTGATGTCATGTCGTGGGGCATGAGACCCCCCCCCCCCCTCTTTTTACATTGCTGCTACTCTCTGTCATTTATGCATAGTCACTTTAACTATACATGTACATACTACCTCAATTGGGCCGACCAACCAGTGCTCCCGCACAGTGGCTAACCGGGCTATCTGCATTGTCCTTTCACCAACCCCTCTTCGACACTCTGTTCAACATATATGTATAGTCACTTTAACCACATCTACATACTACCTCAATCAGCCTGACGAACCGGTGTCTGCATGTAGCCTCGCTCCTTTTATAGCCTTGCTACTGTATATAACCTGTCTTTTTACTGTTATTTTATTTCTTTACCGATCCATTGTTCACCTAATACCTTTTTTGCACTATTGGTTAGAGCCTGTAAGTAAGCATTTCACTGGAAGGTTGTATTCAGCACACGTGACAAACTTGATTTGATGCATGGTATCTGAGCTGTGTGCTAGGCTCTTGAAAGGCTCTGCACAGGCAGCAGTGGATAACAGTGAGGATCTTTACTGAGCTGATCAGCACTATTGAGAGAAGGCGCTCTGAGCCCAGGAGAAGACTGAAGTGAGTTTGACTAAAGGACTCCTGGAACAGCTGGAGCAGGAGGCCGCTGGGTTAAGAAGCTAAGCTGGAGTAACTTTCACACACACAGAGGATCACCAAGAAAAAAAAGCTTTAAAGCTATACACAGTGTGACGGCACAGAAGGATAGCGGTTGTCACATGATTGTTTCACTCAGCCAATCAGCTGCTTGCAAAAACCCAAACACTATAAACAATAGTGATTATGCTTCACAAATTAGCAACACATTAAATTTTAAAAAATTAGTTAAAAAGTCAGTCAAGTATTGCATTGTGTTTATTAGCTATATGTAATCATTGTGTCAATGAGCTCAAAATCACATGTACAATGAGATGGTTGTTTAAAACTAGTTGATTACAGTATATTATTGTACACTAACGAGGTATTATCGGTGCTACAAAACAAGGAAACCAGAAGTCATTATTCTTAGAGACTATATTGAATGTACACCACATAATCAAACACTTCATGAAAAATTTGAAAAATCTGTAAAAATGTCAGCAGCTTCTGTATGATTTCAAAATAAGTCAAGATTTTGGCATACCATATAAGGCATAGGCCACTGAAATTTCTATTACTGTAACTAACAGTAACTCGTGGCAGATTTCTCGAGCTTCCTTGTGCTCTGTACTGTAGGTTCTTCAGAGCCTCCATCCTCCATCAATGATATGCTCAGTTCCAGTGACATAGGCAGACTAGAGGGAGGTGGAAAAAACAGTTACACTTTACTTGGACATGATCAGTCCAATCAAATCTACTGTACATATAACATCATTTGATGTCATTTTATCTGTGGCCAATGACCTTGAGCCTTCTTGGAAGCAATCATAAGGGCGACAACGTCATAACTTAGCTTAACAGATGTTTCAAATAAATTGTTGAAGAACATAACTAAACTACACCCCTGGCTACATCAGCTGTCATTTAGCACCCAGTGGCATGCTGACGCACGGTAACAAAAACGAAACATTAACCCAACATTCAGATACTTTTTGTTGGTGTTGCTGTGGGCTCTGCAGACCATGAATGCGCTCACCTCGTCTGAGGCCAGGTAGACACAGAGGTGTGCCACCTCCTCGGCAGTGCACATTCGTCCCGTCTTCTGTCTCGCCATAAAGTCTTTTAGGGCCTGCAGAGATGAAGCAGGACATAGATCGTAGAAATATATTTATTATTGGCATCTTTCTAATGGAGCGTTTCCCACAGTGGGTTAAAAGGACCACGTAAAAAAGCCATCGAATCTAGTCAGCTTTGGTACTTTATTTTAGGCTGTCCTGTTATACACTAAAACAATATGACAGTAGTTGTGGAAGGTAGAGAGTACCTGTTCTGGATTAGGCTGAGCCTGGATTCTCCCCCTCAGAGACGGGGTGTCCACGGTCCCTGTTTAGCAGAGAGGACACTTACATTTGGCACATAATCACTATTCTTTATACAGTGTGTGGTACATCACAATGATTAAACAAAAACAATACACTTTTCACAGGGAGATATCTCTGTCTTGTGAACTTGTCTTTGGTGTGAGCGGCATGTTAAATTCTTGAAAATATAACCAGAGTGTAATTTTAAGCTGAGCAGTGCGAGCCACTCGCAGAGCCACACGGCTTATGCCCAGGTTTCAGATAAATAATTGGGAGCGTATCATGATTGACAAAAGTTCCCTGTCCAGTGTAGCATTCCTGTAAGCAGGGCCTGTAAGCAGTGTTTGTGTTATAATCTAACACAGGTCATGCCATTCCTGAGTCATGCTAGGGTATGATTAAAAAGGAAAGGCATGTTAATCAGATTTTACACAAGGAATGTAGGGTGCAGTGCTTACCAGGACATACGCAGTTACAGCGAATGCCTTGCTCGAGAAAATCGGCTGCTATAGATTTGGTGAGCCCAATGACAGCAGCCTTGGAGGTGCTGTACACGCATCGATTCACCACACCTATGGGAGGGAACACGCAACCACACAGATTTTGCTTGACTAAATACATAGTCAGAGGATTGGATAGAGTAGACATGGACTGTGACCAAATTTCATTGGATGTTCATGATGAATTACCATACATAAATACATACTCAGGGTTGGGGAGTAACGGATTACATGTAATGAATTACAAAAAACGGTAACTAACCCGTTACCAGCTAAGATATTGTAATCAGATTACAGATACTTTTGAAAAACTAGACGATTACTTTGAGGATTACTTCTAAATCCAGAAAGGAGGTTCCTGAAAAAAATCTTTGACAATTCTGTTTCTAAATGACATTCAAATCAGAATTGAAAAAAGGCACAAGTTTAAGTTTGTTCCACCTGAGTGAGTGTGACCACAAGTCAGACACCAAATGTGTTTGATGGATCGCGGGAAAAGACCAGGAATAGGCTTTTGTAGGCTACAGTCCAAGCTATGGCTTCCAATGGTGTGACTGCTGTCGGCATTCAATGACTATCCAATTTGAATAAAGGATGGTAAGGTGTAGTGTGCGGCGATACGGATATCACTTATTATTGATGTGAATCACACTGCTGCTCTCTCATTTAGCTCATGAATTGTGGTTGTTGTGGGTGTCCGTTCACGAATCTCAATGTGTATTTGAACCCAATAATGGTTGAGTTCAAGCTGCCCATCCATCATTGTTTTTTAAACCAGTGGACAGCCAGTGAAAAATGCACTATTGCAACAGCTGCATAGTGTGGATCCCAACCTATGAAATAAAAGTGGGTCTGATAAAAAAAAAAATCATAGGCCTAATGGATAGATATATATTATACACATATACACATATATACACACACGTATGTGTATATATACGTATACGTATGTGTATATATACGTATGTGTATATATACGTATGTGTATACATACATACATATATATACACACACATATATATATATATATGTGTATATACACATATATATATACGTATATACACATATATATACATACATATATATACACACATATATATATGTGTATATACACATATATATATACGTATATACACATATATATATACGTATATATATATGTACATATACATATACATATATATATATATATATATATAATATAACTTATAAATGCCTCATGAGCTTAGTTCAACTGTCACACTCCATGAAAACCCAAAATATAAGCTAGTTTTCCTCCAATGTTTGTAAACATAAACAAACACTGTGTAGCCTCATAAATGGTGAAAACAATCATTTTGATATAATGGATGGTCAGTCCTTGCATCCATAGTTGTCTAGTAATCTGAGAATGGTTACATTTATCCAGTCACATCCCTCAGCTTTTTACCAAAACAGAGGCGGGGCGACCGTTTTATGTTACCGTTTCATCTGTGGATTTGCCCTTTAAAACAACTTCAAATTATGAAGATATTTTGTTGTCACCAACAAAAAAGTAAACATATGGCATTTATTTTCCCAGTGTAAATAGCACTTTCAGTAGTGCTCAAAGAATGCCATTCCATGAACGCAGCAGTTATTTTTCAACTTGAATCAATGAGCCCATTCAGTCCTCCATGACAACAAAATCATAAACAGAGTAGTTATGCTCAGGTAAAACAACTTGACTAATCTATACTTCCATATTTCCAAGTCCTATTCTTGAAGATCAATGGGTATAACATTTATTGGAATTCTGATAGACTTTGGTTTTTAATGTAAAGATATAATTTAAATCATATTGTTATAATTAGTAGAAAGCGATGGGTGAGAAGCCTACATAACCAACCCATAAAGTAAAATTTTACATCCATATATGGCCAGCTATGTAAACTTTAACATTGGTTTATCCTGCAATATATACCGTTTAATTGGTAACATACATTTTTGTCTTCTTCTAATGTCTCTTAAGGGGAAATAACTCTAAAAGTAACAATGTAATCAGAATACGTTACAGAGTTTGGGTAATCCAAAAGTTGTTACTGATTACAATTTTGGACAAGTAACAAGCAACTGTAACAGATTACATTTATAAAGTAACCTACCCAACCCTGTACACAAACATTCCATACGCACAAAAATCTTCTTTCAAATGTTGTGCACAAATTTGTTGCATGTTGCATTTATATTTTAGTTCAGTATTAAAAAAAACAACAAAAAAACCCCACATCCTTACCTTTTATACTGGAGGCCACAGACGCCATGTTAATGATATTCCCAGACTTCTTGGCCAACATCTGAGTTGAGAAAAAACATTGTTGATCAACAGGACAGTGTTATCCAAGTAAGTGATCCAATTTAAAAGACAATTCCACTACAATATCTGCTGCAGTAACTACAAAAAGAATGCCCCTACACGGTCATGGCCAATGCATTCGCCAAGTAGTCAAAACAATCGTTAAAGGGTTTGGCTCGTGAGACCGCTTTGAAATAAATCTTAAATCACAAAAGCTTTATTAAAAGGTTGTTTGGCAGCAGCAAAACAGTGAGCAGACATCTCATTTTTTATCTACAGTATGTAGGCTATGACATAATATTATCCAGAACCTGGCAGGTAACCTCGAGTAGACTAGGTGAAAAATCTGTCTGTGCCCTTGAGCAAGGCACTTAACCCTAATCGCTCCTGTAAATTGGTCTGGATAAGAGTCTGCTAAATTACTAAAATGTTACATTACAGAAATCCCTGGCTATATACCCATCATGGAACGAGAGATAATCCGATGACTCGTATTTAGAAACATTTAAGTTATTTTCCTGTATTATATTTTTCTTTCAATTTCGTGGTATCCAAATGGGTAGTCAAAGTCTTGTCCCATCGCTACAACTCCCATACAAAACCCTCCCCTAACCCGGAAAATGCTGGGCCAATTGTGCGCTGCTCCATGGGTCTGCCGGTCACGGCCGTTTGCGACAGAGCCTGGACTCGAACCAGGATCTCTAGTGGCACAGCGATGCAATGCCTTAGACTGTGCCACTCGGGAGGCCCTAGTATCACAAACTTGATGCAGTCATTGTGTGCAAGGGATCCACGCATCCAACATAAGGATCAAATCCAATACTTTGGATTACTTTGGATTACTTGACATACTACTTGACATACTAAGTGAAGTTATCCAAATACTTGTGATTTCTTCGGGGGGGCAGGAGGGTTGCCTAGTGGTTAGAGCGTTGGACTAGCAACCGGAAGGTTGCAAGTTCAAACCCCCGAGCTGACAAGGTACAAATCTGTCGTTCTGCCCCTGAACAGGCAGTTAACCCACTGTTCCTAGGCCGTCATTGAAAATAAGAATTTGTTCTTAACTGACTTGCCTGGTTAAATAAAAGGTAAAAAAAAAAAAACTTCATACATAGTGCCTTAATTTCTAAATGGTAAAATAGATAGAAATGGCAATACCTTAAAAAAAAGTGACATTCTGTACTGTCACCTCATATTCATAATTTAATCTCAAATTAAAAATGTTGGCATAAAATAAATGTAGTTCCTTCAGAAAGTATTCACACCCCTTTACCTTTTCCACATTTTGTTGTGTTACAGCCTGAATTTAAAATGTATTAGACTGATCTACACACAATACCCCATAATGTCAAAGTGGAATTGTTTGTAGATTTGAATAATATATATTGATAAAGAAAATGAATAGCTGAGACAGAGACACGCACAAAGCTCTCCCTACATTTTGGTAAATCCGACCACAACTCTATCCTCCCGATTCCTGCTTACAAGCAAACATTAACGCAGGAAGCACCAGTGACTCTGTATACAAAAAAGTTGTCAGATGAAGCAGATGCTAAACTACAGGACTGTTTCTGAATTTAGGCTGTAACACAAAATGTAAAATAAGTCAAGGGTTATGAATACTTTCTGAAGGCACTGTAGCTTCACAGTTGAAATTCATATGGTGAGGACTGTGTCTTCCTTAATTCTGGGGTCAGAGGTTGGTGGAGTAAAGCGGCGGGATGGTTGGTCACCTTGGGTAGGAAAGCCCTGCTCATGAGGTACATGCTGCGGACGTTGACGTTCATGGTGAAGTCCCAGTCCGCCTCCTCGCAGTCCAGGATGGAGCCGTGATGGACAAACCTGGGAGGGGTGATGGGTAGTGGTCAATTTTGGATTGCCAAAATCCCAAAGTAACCCTTTAAATTGTATTTCCAGTGAAATGTGACCTGTTGAAATTGTGCAGGTTCCCTACGTGGAGAGGGAAAATGTGAAGACAAATAATTGACCTGGTTTACACAAAATAAAATGTAGACAGTGCGCTAGCTACTTCGGTACAGGGGGCACCTTTTGGAAAATGGTGTGTGATGGTACAACACATCTGATCTGACTTTAATTAATTCAGTGTGTCATCGATATAATTGAATCAATCCCTCAAAAAATATATAAATAAGATACAAGTGAAAAAGGAACAGGAAAAAACATCAAAAATACCCGGCAACATTAAACAGCACATCTATGTGGTCAAACTCCTTGGCCAGCGCTTCCACTTGGTCCTTCTTGGTCACATCCACCACCTTAGTTTTGATACCTAGGAGATATACGTCAGATTAGCCACAAAAACAATAGGTGGATGCAGGCTGGGTCATGTGAAGTGATGTGTCTAGATTTTAAAAGTTCTACATAGATTTGGAAATGTTAACTGTGTTGGAGCGTTCTCGACAAACACTTTTCAGACCAGGTAGCTATTACGCTTTCCATTTTCAAGACAGAACTTCATTTTATTGATAAGATAGAGACGAATTTACCATCCATCGAGTAAGACTCCACCATTACTTCCACGGTAAACAGGCGTTTACTGGCCAACAAGCTATGCAGTAATGAGCAATGAGCTAATATAGCAACTACTAAAACAGGGGAATTATTATCACAACCATGATTAATCTAAGATTCTCCTTCTATAAATAACTAAACCTCTGATTGTATATCCATACCAAGCAAAACGAAGTATTTTTCTAAAATAATTAAAAACTCTCTCAGAGGAAGCCACCTTTCTCGAACTCAAAAGAGCATTGAATAGCATGAATAAAGGCACATCACCTGGATGGGACAGTATTCCTCCTAGGGTCTATTTAAAATGTTGGAATAAATTACAGTTGAAGTCGGAAGTTTACATACACCTTAGCCAAATACATTTAAACTCAGTTCTTCACAATTCCTGACATGTAAAAAAATTCCCCGTCTTAGGTCAGTTAGGATCACTTTATTTTAAGAATGTGAAATCCCAGAATAGTAGAGGAAATTATTTATTTCAGCGTTCCCAGTGGGTCAGAAGTTTACATACACTCACTTAGTATTTGGTAGTGTCGCCTTTAAATTGCTTAACTTCGGTCAAACATTTTGGGTAGCCTTCCACAAACTTCCCAAAATAAGTTTGGAGGAATGGGACAAAATACACCCGACAATGCTGGCGTAACCGAGTCAGGTTTGTAGGCCTCCTTGCTGCACACGCTTTTTTCAGTTCTGCCTACATATTTTCTATAAGATTGAGGTCAGGGCTTTGTGACGGCCACTCCAATACCTTGACTTTGTTGTCCTTAAGCCATTTTGCCACAACTTCGGAAGATTGCTTGGGGTCATTGTCCATTTGGAAGATTAATTTGCGACCAAGCTATAACTTCCTGACAGATGTCTTGAGATGTTGCTTCAATAAATCCACATCATTTTCCTGCCTCATGATGTCATCTATTTTGTGAAGTGCACCATTATGTCAATTAGCCTATCAGAAGCTTTTAAAACCATTACATTATTTTCTGGAATTTTCCAACCTGTTTAAAAAAGGCACAGTCTACATAGTGTACGTAAAACTTCTGACCCACTGGAATTGTGATAGTGAATTATAAGTGAAATAATCTTGTCTGTAAATAAATGCTACCAAATACTAATTGAGTGTATGTAAACTTCTGACCCACTGGGAATGTGACGAAAGAAACAAAAGCTGAAATAAATCATTTCCTCTACTATTCTGGGATTTCACATTCTTAAAATAAAGTGGTGTTCCTAACTGACCTAAGACAGGGAATTTTTACTAGGATTAAATGTCAGGAATTGTGAAAAACTGAGTTTAAATGTATTTGGCTAAGGTGTATGTACAATTCTGTACAAACTGTATGTACAAACTGTATGTTGTAAACTTTCATTTATAGGCTAGGTTGTAGCAACCTCATGATAGCTGCTGGGACAATTTGAGTATCATGTAGTAGCCTAAACATATCGATGTTACATTGAATGGAATATGAATGACTGTCATCCAACATGCTGTGATAAAAATAAGGCCATGCTCAAAAGTATCATCCTCCCTTAACTTCAACGGCACCGACCACCACTGTTTAAATATCAATACATTGGCAAGGCCTAAAAATATATATATATATTCTTAAAGTTGGGGGTGTATTAGGCCCTATATATGTACAATTATATAACATTGAGGTCCTTGAATTACAATTAAGTGGTTGAAAATATCTCTGAAATTCCTTGAATTTGACTTATCAATGTCTGTATAAACACCACTTAAAGGATGTATAGTCCTAAGCTGTACAGGTGGAGTTATGGGCCAATTTGAAAGTACACCAGTGGAACTGCATGAAAATCGTTATTTTAGTTTCAAACCATTTACAAATGTTGATCACAATGTCACGTATTGGCCCCATTATTTATAGAAAAACCCATATACATTTCCTTCCTTAGATAAAACCATTGGCAGAAACTTTAACAGGGGGCCTCCCGAGAAGGGCAGCGGACTAAGACACTGCAACGCATTGCTAGAGGTGTCACTACAGACCCGGGTTCAATCCCAGGCTGTGTCACCTGAGGCAGCGCACATTTGGCCCTGCGTCGTCCTGGTTAGAGGAGGGTTTGGCCGACCGGGATATCCTTGTCCCATCATGCTCTAGCAACTCCTTGTGGGGGGCCGGGCGCATGCATGCTGACTTTGGTCTCCAGTTGTGTAGCGTTCCCTCTATCACGTGTGCGGCTGGCTTCCGGATTAAGCGAGCAGTGTTTCAAGAAGCAGAGCGGCTTGGCAGGGTCACATTTCGGAGGATGCATGGCTCTCGACCTTCGCCTCTCCCGAGTCCGTACGGGAGTTGCAGCGAGGGGACAAGACTAACTACCAATTGGATATCACGAAATTGGGGAGAAAAAGGTTTAAAAAAAACAAAACAAATTAAAAACTTTAATAAACCCAGTTGCTTTAACCAGCACATTATCTATAGTCAAAATGAATAGATTGTCACGGCTGAATTTCTGTAGTTTACAGAAGTAAAGAAGTAGGAGGATTATCCGGAGGAAAGTTTAAATTGTATTTCCAGGCACAAGCATTTCGCCCCATCCTAAATTGGTTTAGACATGATTTTTCTTAGTATAGTGTCTCCTATATTACACTTTGGTCCCATTATTGCTAACACAATTTCTATTTGCTGAAAAATTGAAAAACAATTTCACTTGGAATCAAAATGGCATGGCCATACTCCCAATATTTCTCAATAATGCCTTGGGATTTAGAGGGTGGCCTTTGGTCCAAATGTAGAATCAGTACACGTACCAATATCATGGACAATAATAGTTTGAGAACATTCCAAGATATGAAAGATACATGCACATTATCAGACAACTCCTTTTTTCTATATTGACAACTTAGGTCAGCTACACTGGCTTATGGAGTCCCTTGGGAAACCAAACTACCGAACCATCCAAATATTGGTTTTATAAATAAACTCTGGGCTCCCGAAATAACTGATCTCAAAAATATATAAACTTCTGGAAAGCTCATTATGAGCTAGCCATTAAAAAAAAGTATGTTCCACAGATCTAATTGAATCGGAACAACCCTTTAACTGGAACAGAATATGGAAAAATATTACCTTGGCATCCCGTAATCCGAACCATTGATTTATAAAATGTTACGTTTGTTCGCACACTTTATTTAAGTGGGAGTGCCCTTTAGTTAAATTCTTCTGGGGCAAAGTTAAAATTAATTTAGAAATGCATGAATTTAAATATTCAATGCTTTGCATATATTATGTTTCTTAAAGTGGATACAGTTACTATTAGACGTTATAACATAATTATCGACAGCGAGAATGAATGGTGCTAATCAAGGAACAATTGAGGCCTTGACATATATGCTTGACTCTTGAAGCCCCACACACAAATTATATAATTTATTTACTTTTTGCTTTCCAGCCCACAGGCTGGTACATTTTGGATAAGTATGTAATTATCCAAAATCTGTATACTATAGATATACTCTAACTTTAATATCGGCAGCATTCTAACTTCTGTTGCATTCCTTTTATCCATTTATTCTCACTGTTTTCTCATCTCATCTCCCCTCTTTACCCCCTTTCAAATGTATAATATGTCTAAAGAACAGTTAGAAAATGTGAGACTGCAATTCAAAACAAAGTGGCCAGTTGCATTTCCACCGGATGACATGCTTCTTTTGAGCCTAAAATGAAGAAAATGTAAGCAAAATTGTAGGAGATCCATCCCACTGCAATTTTGTGGCTCACGGTATAATATAGAACCCAAAATATAAGCTTATATTACATTTTTTTTTGTAAAGAATGTAATTTGTAAACAAACATGGTTAAAACTATACTTTTGATATCACGGATGGTCAGTCCTCACATAGTTCCTTCTATGAACCTGAGAGTAGTTACATTTCTCCAGCCCCATCTCTCAGCAGTTCACCAAAACAGTGGCAGGACTCTATAGAAGGACTCTATAGAAGGACTCTATAGAAGGACTCTATAGACCAGGAACATTCATTGGGGTGTACTGGGGGTATTGCATTCAAAATAATGTCTTTAAGATTTGATATGAATGAAGGGCACATCTTAATTCTCAGGATGCCCAGTAAATGAAGGTAGTAAACAAAAATAAACTGTACCAGGGTGGCCATCCAGTTCCTTCAGCTTCTCTCCATTGATATCTGTTGCGGTGACTTGAGCTCCTTCTTTGGCAAAGGCCTACAGTTAAAATGACAGAATATTACTTTTATGGTTATTTACAGTTCACTCAATATCAGTAAAATGTTCAAATGAATACATCATGAATACTTTACATTATTGTATAAGTCTTAGAGTAGGGGTAGGCAACTAGGTTTAGCCGCATAAATTGACTGCAAGTAAACCCAAATAGATGCAAAAATATCATACCTCAATTGAGACATGATCACATAGGTCTCCATTTGTGGGAATAGTTTGGAATGGAATTCTTGGTTACAGTCTTTGGGAGGCCTAATAAAAATGCTAATAGGACGAATTTGGCAAGTGGGCTGCTTGTTGCCGACCCCCATCAGAGGGTGTTTCTGAGAGCCTTAAAAATCAAATTCACCATATCTACACCGAGTGTACAAAACATTAGGAAGCCTGCTCTATCCATGACAGACTGACCAGATAAATCCAGGTGAAAGCTATGGTCCCTTATGGGTGTCACTTGTTTAATCCACTTCAAATCAGTGTAGATGAAGGGGACGAGACAGGTTAAAGAAGTAATTTTAAGCCTTGAGTCATGGATTGTGTATTTCCCAATCAGAGGGTGAATGAGCAAGACAAAATATTTAAGTTCCTTTGAATGGGGTATGGTAGTGGGGGCCAGGCGCACTGGTTTGAGTGTGTCAAGAATTGCAACGCTGCTGAGTTTTCATGCGCAACAGTTGTGTATATCAAGAATGGTCCACCATCCAAAGGACATCCAGACAACTTGACAACTGTGGGAAACATTGGCGTCAACATGGGCCGGCATCCCTGTGGAACGCGTTCAACACCTTGTAGAGTCCATGCCCCGATTAATTGAGGCTCTTCTGATGGCAAAAGGGGGTGCAACCCAATATTAGGAAGGTGTTCCTAATGTATTGTACACTCAGTGTATACTTGTTTAGCAAATGTAGCCTAGCTGTGTGGTGAATGGTAAATTAAGTAAATATTACAATGGCTGCAGCTCTTCCAATGCCCTGGGCTCCTGCTGACAACACAATGACTTTCCCATCCAGGCGGCCCATGATGACGCAGTGTTTAATTCTACAGGTAATCCTGCATATGAACAAAAACAATGTCATTATTGTTGTTAAGATCACAGTCAAGGTAGAGTTGAAGTTGCCGTGGTGGATTTGTTACCCAAAAACAGTGGTGGAATGTTCTTAAATACACAGTTAGGCAACATAATGCTTTATTATTGTGAAATGTTTGATGTTTGTGTGTGAAAGGTGTTTATTGGTTGGGTAAAATTGCATTATCAGCTGCAGCAGGTATTCTCACACCCCAAAGCCCTATACTATGTACTTGGTTCGAGTTAGCGAGGTAACTTTAGTCAAATCGGAGTTCAACTTGGGACAACCAGCACCACGAAAGTGGCTCACCTTTTAGCCAGGTCAATGTCTATGGCAACGAATCCTTCAGAAATAAACTACTCTGGCACAGGTTAACTCAGGGCTATCAACATTTTTCGTGAATGATGTGTCTGAGCCGCGAGTTGAGGACCAATTAAATCAGATTCCCTTCTACTAAAGATTGATTCAATATTTTATTCATTAAATGTTTGTCTTTTTTATGTCAAAATACCTATCACATTACACATTTAGTAATGACAGAATGCATTTGAAACTTCATGCACAGTAAAACTTGTATGACTTCATAATACTATTTTTTTATTCCATAGAAGTGGGGAAAAAGGTGCTTGGGTTGTCCCCAACAATTAAAATCTTGGTCAACCAAAAGTCATCTGTTCTTTCAACCAATCGGTTGGTTGAAATTCTTAAAAATGTGTATTTTTCCATAAAGTGATAGAACGGCACCGGAGGAGATGGCTGCCGTTTTACGGGCGCCTAACCAATTGTGCTATTGTGTGTGTGTTTTTTTTGTTATTTGTACCTTATTTTGTACATAATGTTTCTGCCACCGTTTCTTATGACCGAAAAGAGCATTTGGATATCAGGACAGCAACTATTCACCTTGTACTGGACTAATATTTTTTCTTTAACGAGTCGGACGCAAAGGATTTACTTCAGACACCTGACAAGGCCCAAATCCCTGTAATTCGCATGAGAAAGAGACAGAGATATCCGGGGACGTAGGTTGGGGTGCCTTCTAAGGAGCCGACGGCTAGTGGGTAATCTGCCTCAACCATCAGTCCTATTAGCCAACGTAAAATCATTTGACAACAAAATAGATGAGCTACGATCAAGAATATCCTACCAACAGGACATTACAAACTGTAATATCTTATGTTTCACCGAGGCATAGTTGAACAACTAGATGTGTCGGCATCGAGTAATTGTCTCTGGCCCCCTCCCAGTTAGGGGGAGTGATGAGCTCTACAGCAGAGTCTCACAACTCAATCGCTGGTTGAAAACTGTTTTCTGCCCCTCCGAAAAGTTAGAATTTGTAGATAATTGGCCCTCTTTTTGGGACTCACCCATAAACAGGACCAAGCCTGACCTGCTGAGGAGTGACGGACTCCATCCAAGCTGGAGGGGTGCTCTCATCTTATCTACCAACATAGACAGGGCTCTAACTCCTCTAGCTCCACAATGAAATAGGGTGCAGGCCAGGCAGCAGGCTGTTAGCCAGCCTGCCAGCATAGTGGAGTCTGCCACTAGCATAGTCAGTGTAGTCAGCTCAGCTATCACCATTGAGACCGTGTCTGTGCCTCGACCTAGGTTGCGCAAAACTAAACATGGCGGTGTTCGCCTTAGCAATCTCACTAGGATAAAGACCACCTCCATTCCTGTCATTATTGAAAGAGATCATGATACCTCACATCTCAAAATAGGGCTACTTAATGTTAGATCCCTTACTTCAAAGGCAATTATAGTCAATGAACTAATCACTGATCATAATCTTGATGTGATTGGCCTGACTGAAACATGGCTTAAGCCTGATGAATTTACTGTGTTAAATGAGGCCTCACCTCCTGGCTACACTAATGACCATATCCCCGTGCATCCCGCAAAGGCGGAGGTGTTGCTAACATTTACGATAGCAAATTTCAATTTACAAAAAAAAAAAAAAAAAATGACGTTTTCGTCTTTTGAGCTTCTAGTCATGAAATCTATGCAGCCTACTCAATCACTTTTTATAGCTACTGTTTACAGGCCTCCTGGGTCATATACAGCGTTCCTCACTGAGTTCCCTGAATTCCTATCGGACCTTGTAGTCATAGCAGATAATATTCTAATCTTTGGTGACTTTAATATTCACATGGAAAAGTCCACAGACCCACTCCAAAAGGCTTTCGGAGCCATCATCGACTCAGTGGGTTTTGTCCAACATGTCTCTGGACCCACTCACTGTCAGTCATACGCTGGACCTAGTTTTGTCCCATGGAATAAATGTTGTGGATCATAATGTTTTTCCTCATAATCCAGGACTATCGGACCACCATTTTATTACGTTTGCAATTGCAACAAATAATCTGCTCAGACCCCAACCAAGGAACATCAAAAGTCGTGCTATAAATTCACAGACAACACAAAGATTCCTTGATGTCCTTCCAGATTCCCTCTGTCTACCCAATGACACCAGAGGACAAAAATCAGTTAACCACCTAACTGAGGAACTCAATTTAACCTTGCGCAATACCCTAGATGCAGTTGCACCCTAAAAACTAAAAACATTTCTCACAAGAAACTAGCTCCCTGGTACACAGAAAATACCCGAGCTCTGAAGCAAGCTTCCAGAAAATTGGAACGGAAATGGCGCCACACCAAACTGGAAGTCTTCCGTCTAGCTTGGAAAGACAGTACCGTGCAGTACCGAAGAGCCCTTACTGCTGCTCGATCATCCTATTTTTCTAACTTAATTGAGGACAATAAGAACAATCCAAAATTCCTTTTTGATACGGTCGCAAAGCTAACTAAAAAGCAGCATTCCCCAAGAGAGGATGACTTTCACTTTAGCAGTGATAAATTCATGAACTTCTTTGAGGAAAAATTATGATTATTAGAAAGCAAATTACAGACTCCTCTTTAAATCTGCGTATTCCTTCAACGCTCAGTTGTCCTGAGTCTGCACAACTCTGCGTGGACCTAGGATCAAGAGAGACGCTCAAGTGTTTTAGTACTATATCTCTTGACACAATGATGAAAATAATCATGGCCTCTAAACCTTCAAGCTGCTTACTGGACCCTATTCCAACTAAACTACTGAAAGAGCTGCTTCCTGTGCTTGGCCCTCCTATGTTGAACATAATAAACGGCTCTCTATCCACCGGATGTGTACCAAACTCACTAAAAGTGGCAGTAATAAAGCCTCTCTTGAAAAAGCCAAACCTTGACCCAGAAAATATAAAAAACTATCGGCCTATATCGAATCTTCCATTCCTCTCAAAAATCTTAGAAAAGGCTGTTGCTCAGCAACTCACTGCCTTCCTGAAGACAAACAATGTATATGAAATGCTTCAGTCTGGTTTTAGACCCCATCATAGCACTGAGACGGCACTTGTGAAGGTGGTAAATGACATTTTAATGGCATCGGACCGAGGCTCTGCATCTGTCCTCGTGCTCCTAGACCTTAGTGCTGCTTTTGATACCATCGATCACCACATTCTTTTGGAGAGATTGGAAACCCAAATTGGTCTACACGGACAAGTTCTGGCCTGGTTTAGATCTTATCTGTCGGAAAGATATCAGTTTGTCTCTGTGGATGGTTTGTCCTCTGACAAATCAACTGTAAATTTCGGTGTTCCTCAAGGTTCCGTTTTAGGACCGCTGTTGTTTTCACTATATATTTTACCTCTTGGGGATGTTATTCGAAAACATAATGTTAACTTTCACTGCTATGCGGATGATACACAGCTGTACATTTCAATGAAACATGGTGAAGCCCCAAAATTGCCCTCGCTAGAAGCATGTGTTTCAGACATAAGGAAGTGGATGGCAGCAAACTTTCTACTTTTAAACTCGGATAAAACAGAGATGCTTGTTCTAGGTCCCAAGAAACAAAGAGATCTTCTGTTGAATCTGACAATTAATCTTAATGGTTGTACAGTCATCTCAAATAAAACTGTGAAGGACCTCGGCGTTACTCTGGACCCTGATCTCTCTTTTGAAGAACATATCAAGACCATTTCAAGGACAGCTTTTTTCCATCTACGTAACATTGCAAAATCAGAAACTTTCTGTCCAAAAATGATGCAGAAAAATTAATCCATGCTTTTGTCACTTCTAGGTTAGACTACTGCAATGCTCTACTTTCCGGCTACCCGGATAAAGCACTAAATAAACTTCAGTTAGTGCTAAATACGGCTGCTAGAATCCTGACTAGAACCAAAAAATTTGATCATATTACTCCAGTGCTAGCCTCCCTACACTGGCTTCCTGTCAAAGCAAGGGCTGATTTCAAGGTTTTACTGCTAACCTACAAAGCATTGCATGGGCTTGCTCCTACCTATCTCTCTGATTTGGTCCTGCCGTACATACCTACACGTACGCTACGGTCACAAGACGCAGGCCTCCTAATTGTCCCTAGAATTTCTAAGCAAACAGCTGGAGGCAGGGCTTTCTCCTATAGAGCTCCATTTTTATGGAACGGTCTGCCTACCCATGTCAGAGACGCAAACTCGGTCTCAACCTTTAAGTCTTTACTGAAGACTCATCTCTTCAGTGGGTCATATGATTGAGTGTAGTCTGGCCCAGGAGTGGGAAGGTGAACGGAAAGGCTCTGGAGCAACGAACCACCCTTGCTGTCTCTGCCTGGCCGGTTCCCCTCTTTCCACTGGGATTCTCTGCCTCTAACCCTATTACAGGGGCTGAGTCACTGGCTTGCTGGGGCTCTCTCATGCCGTCCCTGGAGGGGGTGCGTCACCTGAGTGGGTTGATTCACTGATGTGGTCATCCTGTCTGGGTTGGCGCCCCTTGGGTTGTGCCGTGGCGGAGATCTTTGCGGGCTATACTCAGCTTTGTCTCAGGATGGTAAGTTGGTGGCTGAAGATATCCTCCAGTGGTGTGGGGGCTGTGCTGGCAAAGTGGGTGGGGTTATATCCTTCCTGTTTGGCCCTGTCTGGGGGTGTCCTCGGTGGGGCCACAGTGTCTCCTGACCCTCCTGTCTCAGCCTCCAGTATTTATGCTGCAGTAGTTTATGTGTCGGGGGCTGGGGTCAGTTTGTTATATCTGGAGTACTTTCCTGTGGGTCGGTGTCCTGTGTGAATCTAAGTGTGCGTTCTCTAATTCTCTCCTTCTCTCTCTCGGAGGACCTGAGCCCTAGGACCATGCCCCAGGACTACCTGACATGATGACTCCTTGCTGTCCCCAGTCCACCTGGCCGTGCTGCTGCTCCAGTTTCAACTGACCTGAGCCCTAGGACCATGCCCCAGGACTACTTGACATGATGACTCCTTGCTGTCCCCAGTCCACCTGGCCGTGCTGCTGCTCCAGTTTCAACTGTTCTTCCTTATTATTATTCGACCATGCTGGTCATTTATGAACATTTGAACATCTTGGCCATGTTCTGTTATAATTCTACCCGGCACAGCCAGAAGAGGACTGGCCACCCCACATAGCCTGGTTCCTCTCTAGGTTTCTTCCTAGGTTTTGGCTTTTCTAGGGAGTTTTTCCTAGCCACCGTGCTTCTACACCTGCATTGCTTGCTGTTTGGGGTTTTCGGCTGGGTTTCTGTACAGCACTTTGAGATATCAGCTGATGTACGAAGGGCTATATAAATAAATTTGATTTGATTTGAACAACGACATGGATAACATACAGTTGGAGTGGTTTTCTGCTGCATCGACAAGATAGAACAGCCGCCTCCAGTAAGACAAGGGGTGGCGGTCTGTGTATATTTGTAAACAGCTGGTGCACGAAATCAAATATTAAGGAAGTCTCTAGATTTTGCACCTGAGATAGAGAATCTCATGATAAGCTTAGAACACACTATTCATTGTAGCTGTCTATTTACCACCACAAACCGATACTGGCACTAAAACCGCACTCAATGAGCTGAGTAAGACCATAAGCAAACAGGAAAACGCTAATCGAGGAAGCGCTCCTGGTGGCCTTAAAATCTGTTGTACCTCATTTCTACCAGCATGTTAAACGTGCAACCAGAGGGAAAAAAACAACAACAAAAAACCCCAACTCTAAACCACCTTTACTCCACACACAGAGACGTGTACAAAGCTCCCCCTCGCCCTCCATTTGGCTAATCTGACCATAATTCTATACTACGGAGTCCTGCTTGCAAGCAAAAATTAAAGCAGGAAGCAGTGACTCGGTCAATAACGAACTGGTCAGATGACGCTGATGCTACAGGACTGTTTTGCTAGCACAGACCGGAAGAATCCCAGAACATATTCCAATGGCATTGAGGAGTACATCGTATCAGTCATTGGCTTCATCAATAAGGACATCGATGATGTCGTCCCCACAGTGACCGTGCGTACATACTAGAGGTCGACCGATTAATCGGAATGGCCGATTAATTTGGGACAATTTCAAGTTTTCATAATCCGAAATCTGTATTTTTGGGCGCCGATTTGCCAAAATATTTTTGTATATCTTTATTTAACTAGGCAAGTCAGTTAAGAACTCATTCTTATTTTCAATGATGGCCTAGGAACGATGGGTTAACTGCCTTGGTCAGGGGCAGAACGACAGATTATCACCTTGTCAGCCCGAGGGATCCAATCTTGCAACCTTACAGTTAACTAGTCCAACGCAATAATGACCTGCCTCTCTCTCGTTGCACTCCACAAGGAGACTGCCTGTTACATGAATGCAGTAAACCAAGGTAAGTTGCTAGCTAGTATTAAACGTATCTTATAAAAAACAATCAATCATAATCACTAGTTAACTACACATGGTTGATGCCCTCAGACGAACCATAAAACAGGCAAAGTGTCAACACCGGCTCAGACGCTCCTCGGATGTGAAAATGCTTGAACACTATTACAGACTACAAAAGGGAAATACAGCTGTGAGCTGTCCAGTGACATGAGCCTACCAGACAAGCTAAATTACTTCTATGCTCAATTTGAGGCAAGCAACAATGAAGCGTGCATTAGAGCATCGGCTGTTCCGGACAACTGTGTGATCACGCTCTCCGTAGCCGATGTGAGTAAGCCTTTTAAACAGGTCAACATTCCCAAGGTTGCAGGGCCAGACGATTTACCAGGACGTGTACACTGAGCATGCGCTGACCAACTGGCAAGTGTTGTCGCAGATATTTTCAACCTGTCCCTGACTGAGTCTGTAATACCAACATGTTTCAAACAGACCACCATAGTCCCTGTGCCCAAGAAAACCAAGGTAACCCGCCTAAACGACTACCAACCCGTAGCACTCACATCTGTAGACATGAAGTGCTTTGAAAGGCTGGTCATGGCTCAGTTCAACACCGTTATGCTAGAAACCCTAGATCCACTCCAATTTGCTTACCGCCCCAACAGATCCACAGATGACGCAATCTCACTAAGCTACGGCCACTGGGACTAAACACCTCCCTCTGAAATTGGATCCTGGACTTCCTGACGGGCCGCCGCAGGTGGTAAGGGTAGGTATCAACACATCTGCCATGCTGATCCTCAACACTGGAGCCCCCCCCCAGGGGTGCGTGCTCAGTCCCCTCCTGTACTTCCTGTTCATCCATGACTGCATGGCCAGGCACGACTCCAACACCATCATTAAGTTTGCAGACAAAACAGCGGCCTGATCACCGATAACAACCTTTCCCTCAACGTGATCAAGACATTGGAGACATTTGTGGACTACAGGAAAAAGAGGACCAATCACGCCACCATTGTCATCGACAGGGCTGTAGTGGAGCAGGTTGAGAGCTTCAAATTCCTTGGTGTCCACATCACCAACAAACTATCATGGTCCAAACACACCAATACAGTTGTGAAGAGGGCACAATAAAAACTGTTCCCCCTCAGGAGACTGAATAGATATGGCATGGGTCCTCAGATCCTCAAAACGTTCTACAACTACACCATCGAGAGCATCCTGAATGTTTGCATGGCAACTGCCTGGTATGGCAACTGCTCAGCCTCCGACCGCAAGGCACTACAGAGGGTAGTGCGTACAGCCCAGTACTGGGGCCAAGAATCCTGCAGTCCAGGAACTCTATACCAAGCAGTGTCAGAGGAAGGCCCTAAAAAAATTGTCAGAGACTCCAGCCACCCTAATCATAGACATTGTTCTCTGCTACCGCAGGGTAAGTGGTACCGGAGCACCAAATCTAGGTCCAAAAGGCTTCTTAACCGCTTCTACCCCCAAGCCATAAGTCTCCTGAACAGCTAATCATATGGCTACATAGACTATTTGCAATGTTGTCATCCCCCTACCCCCTTTTACAGGGCTGCTACTATCTGTTTATTATCTGTGCACAGTCACTTTAACTCTACCTACATGTACATATTACCTCGAATAACCTGTGCCCCTGCACATTGACTCTGTACCGGTACCACCTGTATATAGCCTCAATTTGATAGGGTGTCTATGTGTTTTAATAAAATCAACTACATACATTGAGCCTGTCTGATGCTTTGAGGTTTGATTAAAAAAGTCAAATGCCTCAAAGGGGCACCAGAGATCTAGATAATCAGAAGAGAAGACAAAAAACGTATCCTCAACCAACTATTCTCCTTCTGCTCTTGCTGGCTTTCGCAGATTCTGCCATTACTCTCCTGAAGTTGCCAGTAATAGGCTACACAAGGAATCTGCAACCTTTCTCATGTTGAATGCTAATTTATCTTACAATTTCTAACAATCTGCATGCCAGTTATGGTGTCCATGTGCAAATGTTGTGAAAAAGTTATTAGAACGTCTTCATATCTCAATCATTGTCATGTGGTTAATCAAAATTCTATCCAAATGACACAAACCTAAAAAGTTACTTCTATTGCCAACAACTAAAAACTTGCAGTCTGATGTAGAAAATATCCTGACAAAAATAAATATCTTATAAATCACATTGTTTAAAACAGGCCATGTGTAACAACATTTTAAATACTGTATCCAAAGCTTGCACGGGGGAACTTGCAACATTGAATAAATATTCTGGGCCCTCAGATTTTGTGCACCAGTTAGCTCAGGACAGACAACTGTAGGCTATTTGCGCAAGGGATAAGAAGCAGTGCTCGACTTGGGCAGGAGCTCACCGGAGCTGATTACCGGCACCTCAAATTGTCTACTGCTGTTACTCTTATAGAATATTAGTTCAAAAGTATTGTGGAGCTCCTGCATCTAAATAAACAGTGCCAGCACCCAAAATGAGTACAGGGACTTATTTCAGTCCAAGTCAAGCACTAATAAGTAACTTATTTATGACATTTATCAAAAGGGAGAGAGCTGGAAAGATTTTTCAAATACATTGAGGAACTATTGTAATTATCAATGGATGTAAAAACATACTGTTTGCTTGCTGTTTGAGGTAAAGAAAACATTACCTTGAGAAGCTTCACAGGTGGTGTGTGGTGGTGCGTTAAGCCAATCAGAAATATATTATCAGATCTCCAAATGTGCACATTTATATGCCTACATTTGCACTCAGGCCAGACAACCTATAGGCCTACTTCTATGCATGCGCGTCCTTACTCAACATTGACAGGAGAGGTCCAAACAAAAGACAATGACTAAATTGACAAAACTTGTAAATGGAATGAAATAAACCAAAACTTGTTTCTCACAAGTGTAGCATAGGTTAGGTAACAAAGGTTAGGTAACAAACATTGTAGATTGGAAATTATAGGGTTTAACGGTAAATGTACTACTGGTGATGTGTAATAGGGAATTGATATACACTAACATACAAATGCAAAAATTCACACAATGAAGTTATGAAACAATGAATGTGCACAAATTGGCGGGAGAGAGCACATTCTGGAGAGAGAAGTGCATTGTGCATCTGAGTGCATGTTCAATCCGACATCTGCATTGGCCATGCAGCAGTTAAGGTGATATGGCCTCAGTAGAAGTCAGGGCATTCATGCTTCGCTGAGCAGTGCAGAGTTGTTGTCAAGAAAGTGAGTTTGTGTTCATACAGGATCCAAACATGTCAATGCGGAGCTATACAGAGCCCTCCGCTTTGTTAGAACATTTGGGAAGCACATAGTAATGCGGTGCGGAGCTCGATTTGGCATCTGCATGCCTTTGAAGGCTCAGCAAATGCGTCACACTCTCCATATGGAGACTCCGACCACATTTTCAGATCTAGCATAAATTGGCTATTAGTCTAGGCCTCCGAAACGGATTGGGTCACTGAGATGTGCGCATATATACAGTACCAGTCAAAAGTTCAGACACACCTACTCATTCCAGGGTTTTTCTTTATTTTTACTATATATGAGATTTTTCAAAGTAGCCACCCTTTGCAGAATACTCATTTAAGTTTATATGGGTTAAATGGAATAGTAACTGAAATACGGACACTGACTGTAGGCCTCACATAGCGTAATATAATATTAACTCCAGCAGAATGATGCATTTATTGCAGTAAAACTATACAAATGTTAATTATCTCAGGAACATGAGTGGAGAAATATGATTTCTTTCTTTCTGGGGCAACAAGTTATGACAGAAGAGAATCTACATGCATCAAACTATAGTTGGAAATTAGATACTGAACAAAATTATAAAACGCAACATGAAACAATTTCAAAGTTTTTACTTTGTTACTGTACTTTCTTGTTAGTTACATAAATTGAAATTAGGTAAACGATTAGATTTTTAGCAACCAGGAAATGGCTGAGCGATTTCTGCATAGTGCATCTAGAAACTGAGGTAAGGTCCTTGGACTAAGGAGTAATGTTAGGCTCCTTTAGTACCATATTGGGCTAGGTTTGACAAGAATTGAAGGAATGTCAACCTCATCTCTTTTTTTTACCATGACATTTCCTCGCAGTTTAAAAAAACACTTTCCTATAGTACTTTGTTATTCATTTGCAAGTTAATTCAATAGCTAGAATCATACTCTTTTGTTTGAACTATTCAGCGTGCAAAATTGTTGTTACAAGCAAATACTATATTGATCTACACAGCAAACGTGTGCAACGGAGATGCATTACATAACGTTATATTTGCAATTAAATATCTAACTATTCATATGAGTGATACATGCTGTTTCGACAGGGCAAAAATAACTTTGTAGGATAATTTTGAAACAACTTACTAACGCTCTGCAACGACAACAGACCATGAACTTCAGTCAGGATATGGCTCGTGCCCATTTACTAAGTTCTTATTGGCTTCTGTAGAAGGAAGTAGCTCGCGAGCTGATTCTTCTTCTTTAAAATGTGCACTTGTGGATCGTAACCAACTGAAAGGTGCATACACCGCCACCTACCTGAAAGGAAAGCACACCACCACTCAACACATCCTATAACTCTATTGCCACATTCTCTTACTTAACCCAGTATTTCTAATAAAATAAAGCCTTACAAACCGTACTAATCCCCCACCCAAATCCTATCCCTGGCCAACCTCTCTGACCCTATCAAACTAACTCTCCAATCTAAATCTGTGACGGAGCTGGCAGTCACTCCAAACACATAAATTCAAATTACAACTACACTCAAAAGCAGTCACTCCAAACACATAAATTCAAATTACAACTACACTCAAAAGTAATGTATGAATATTGATTTAAAACAGATGGGGAGACAAAGGGGATAGAATATACTAAAAAGGCTATAAAAACAAGTAACACCTGAACCTTAAAGAGATAGCAGGTCTAGCCTCTTAATACAGGCCCTCCCAAGTGGCACAGTGGTCCAAGGCACTGCATCTCAGTGCAAGAAGCATCACTACAGTACCTAGTTCAATTCCAGGCTGTATCGAATCTGGCTGTGATTGGGAGTACCAAAGGGTGGTGCACAATTGGCTGGGGTAGGCCATCTTGTAAATAAGAAATTGTTCTTAACTGACTTGTCTAAACATATTGTTAAGCTCTGTCCCAAACTACTTCTTTGAGGTTTAACAGCATTCAATACATGTTGCACTCCCACTCCTACTAGACTGGGGTAAAAGTCCTTTATACCTTGCTTGAGAAAACGAAATAAATCAACAAATACACTACACTCACTAAAATCCTACTCCACTATTTAAATCTCTTTAATCCTTCCTCAGGCCAACAGCCTGAAAAGAGGGCACACCACCACTCAACACACCCTGTAACTCTTCTCACGTCAAGTCTCATACACCCAAATACATCTATGCAGCTGCCACCACACCCTCAATTTTCTTCAACTTATCTTCCATTGGTTAATAACCATTGCTATAAAACGCTAAACATCCAATCTTATTGAAGCATATATCACTTGTTGGCATATCCCTCTGTACTGGTACATATCTACTACTGACACCACTCTCAGGATCGCTCCCCCTTGACCCATCTTCCTTTACTTTCTTCCTTGCCTCAGCATGTGACAACCTCTGCACTACTCTAACCCCGGAAACCTCAACCTGCCTCTCTCGCACTGGACATTTCTGATACCCATCCCCATGGGCACCCCTACAGTTAACACATACCACTACTTTCCCCAATGCCACACATTTCTTTGTCTCATGCCCTTCTGCACACTTCTCACATGTGGGAACCTCCCTCCTACACACTGCTGCCACATGCCCCTAAGCTTGACACCTGTAACAACTTAATGTATTCGGCACAAAAGCTCATACAGAATAATTTATATATCCTAACATCACTTTGTCGGGAAAAGACAACATCAAAACTCAAAAGACAACAGCTCTTCTGTTTCACCTCTCACGACACCTGGTCTACGTTGCACCAAATGACGAGCATCACCAACCCCGGGAATCTTCCCCTTCGGTTGGTCAACTTTCACATTTACTAATACCCAGTAATCACTCCTTTCTCCTTTTCTGAAGAGCAGAACATTTCAACTCTCTTGTCCCCATTCGTTTAACGTGGAGTGCCTGCTCGCTAATACACTTCACAATAATCAATCATTCTCAAAAGTTGTATCTATCATACACCAATTGCACATTCCAGTGTCATGTTTCAGTATAAATTTAAAGAAGAGTTTTATCCCGTAAGATCTCATCTTGCACAAGACAACTTCCTCCCTTCTGTTACCATTATATGACACTACCTCCCGTACAGATGTCCTTATACTATAGAAATGTGTCCCCTTACTACTCAAATCCCATTGTCTCTGCCAGCAATCCAACCCAGTCTTTTTTAATCAATGTTTTTACCACACCTCCACCCAACTGATCCACTATATTATTTTTCACTGCACCCTTTGTGATTAGATCTACTCTATCATTTCCCTTTACTCCTGCAGGGGCAGGAATACAACAAAACTGAACCACAATACCATTTCATTGCCAACCCCCTCACAAACTGCTTGATCAATAGCGTTGATTTGAGCTAGGTGCTGCACAGTTTGAGTAATATTTTAAAAGACCGGTGCAGTCAAAATTCATTTTTTTCATATTGTACAACAGCTGATGAAACTAACACTGTAAAAGTGTGACAGAATTTGATCAGTGTTAGTTGCTGTTTGGAAATACAATATACACAGGACCTTCTAATCAGCAGGTTTGCATGTGCAGAAGTTTCGGCTTTCCATGGTGAGATCACCAAGCGGTAAATTGGTTAATAGATCAATAACAAAGAGAGTTCCAAACCTCTTTTTCAACAACAGCTAGTTTTCAGTTTTCCCCTCCTCACTCAGACACCTCCCAGACAGTCCTAGCAAAATTATTGCTTAAGAAATAGTTATTTTCAAGTAACGCTAAGTAAAAAAAATAAATGGTGGTGGGAATAGACTGTTGATCAGATAGTTTCTTTTTACTTTCGGGAAAATGCACATGACCAAATATTTGTGGCCTACCCTCCTGAACAAGTGTCAAAGGGGCTTATTTTAAGATTGATAGGCCACATTGCTCATCACGAGTCATATATCCACATTGGCATTCACAGTCAAGATAAATCGCCATCATAATATTGTAGGGACCCTAATTATGATCTCCCCAAGTGGGTAAATCCTATTTAGGAGACCTTTCGAGACACCTATAGGACGTTGCACTGTCGCCATTTGCAACATCCGTGTAAGTAGTGGGATGGGCCCCCGGTTGTGGCCCTCTCGAGGTACGTGGAGCAGTGAAGCACAAAGATGCATTCTCCAGACAACCCATCCTATATTGAAGAAATCTATATCTCTTGGCGTAACGGCTATGCTGTTGGGTTGACAGTTTCAAGGTTGTGGGTTCAAGCCCTAGTTGGGATTGACATCTCTGCAATAAAACACTTTTTTTAACACAGGAGGCAAAATATACTGTAAACTTGAAAAATGATATTCGTTATTTGCAGTACTGGTAATACTGATACGTGAAAATATACTGTAGCCTATTTATTTTTTCAACAAATGTTGGAACATGCTCAAAGCTGTTACCTATGAGTTGAGAATGGTGTACATTACTGTACAATATCCATTCCAATGTACTGTGTGAAATTACTCACATTTAGTGACCTTATACATTAAAATGTAAATTCATTAAATTAGGATTTTGTTTCACTGATCTACAGAACCAACTGTACCTTCAAAACATTATAGTAAATACTCTATCCAGACCAATTTATAGTAGTAAGCACATTCATTTTCATACTGAGCCCCCATGGCAACTGAGTTGTATGTTCTACCAACTGAGCCAACCAGAACCCTAATGCATAAAGAATGAAGATCTAAATAAAATATTTTCCATCCTTTTATTGAGACTTCATCTACAGATAGTTTTGTACCGTACAATATGTATGCTAAATCAATGTTTCTTAACCTTTTTCTACCAGCAGCTGGGGTGCTTCCGCCATGAGGGACAGCTAACATTAACATTTGAGTACTTGAGCACAAAGTCAGTATCAGCTAAACATCAGAATAAGGGATGGCAGGTAGTCTTGAGGTCAGAGTGTTGAGCCAGTAACTGTAAAGGTTGCTGTTTGAATACTGGAGCAGACAAAGGAAAAAAATATATATAGATATTTTGCTGTACCTTTGAGCATGGCCTTTAGCCCTAATTGCCCCAGAGGTCCTTTATAATTGTGGGTGTCTCAGGGGGAGTTGGGATATGCAAAATAATACATTACCATCACGGACTTGTGTGTAACAGGACAAATATAGGCCCCCCCACAAAAAATATATATATATTATCACAGGATTTAACCTCTCGTGGACAGACAGTATGGAGGATCTGACGCCGTTACGCATGATTTGAGATCAGGGTTTCCGAGATTAGGCAGGTTTTAGACCTTCTCTGTCTGGTCCAGTAGGTGGTAGTAATTCACCACTAACGTTGCTTAAATTAGAAGAAGACGCATAAACAGAAGGAAAATGGTGGCAGTGAGCAGGGCATAGTTCAGACTTATCTTTGAGGAAAGCAACTAAAGTAGCTACATCTGTTAGTCGGGAGAGGGCCTGTGTTTATTGCATGGGTAGTGTGGAAAGCCTATATAGTTTAGTTTTATCCTTAGGGGTTATTTTACTTGCCATGTCTACCAACGTTGATGTTGGAGGTGAAAAGCTTGCCTCTGTAGATTTCGAGATATTCGGGAACGTCCAGGGTAGGTAGGCGGTCGAGGCTACCCTGCGCATGTTCAGTTGTCTGCCTTGGGGGTGAGCCTGTGCCTGTATGTAAAATGGTCAACTCACACAATGCACACTGCCTGAAGTAGATTCACTGAGTAGGCAAGTTTGGTAACAATTTTCACTGTGCAACCGAAACATAGCATGCTGCTATCCATATTTTCAAATGCAATTGTTTCCCCCTATGGCACGGTGCAAGTTTAGCCCATTGAATATTGTTGAGGGGAATTGATCTAAGCATGAAATGCTCTTAATTAAAAACAATTTATCCTTGATTGCGAATTTAATTATCATCCCAAAATAACTTCACAAATATAAAAGATACACAAAAAAGACCAGGGGAAGAAGTGTAATAGCTTCGAGACAATGTTATAATTTTGTTTTGCCTTAGATTCCATTAGCTCAGGAAGTGTCATAGTTCAGGTAAAGGGAATTGGAATCTGTGTTAATAAAACGGTGCACAGTAAGTGTATATTTTGCATTTGAAAAAAAAATATTTGGGCGTGATATGAAAGTAGAATTTCTGATGTTTCCAAAAACGTATTACACGCGTCAGGACTGTTGTACACATTGGCCGTGCTGTGGTCAATGGTTTGAATGAGATCCAAAGAGGACAGTGTATGGCCCTTTGGATTCTCTACAGTTACTAGTCTCTTGAAAGGATCAGGTCATCAAGTCAATAAAGCAAGATATAGCTAATCTGGAATATTTGGATATGAATTACCCCTATTTCTTTTCATGTTTATTTTGTTCTTACAGGTGTTTGCTTCAGAATGGTGAGCAACTTCACTTAGCCTTTTACATGTTGAGGAAAATGTTTGTTTTTTTAAACAATAAAACAAAAGTAGAACAAAATATATATTTTAAAACCTATCACATTCCATTTTGATTTGCAACGTGTTAGTATTTTCCCCTCTTTCATCTAACTGTACTCTTCTTTTTAAATTCTGTGTTCCATACGCATTGATAAAGGGAAGTGTGTTAGCATTTTCATGTAGCCCACACACAGTGTAGAGAATCTTTGGTTCCGTTTCTAAAATACATTGCCCAGTGTTATCTTTATAAGAAGATAACCCCAGTTACTGCACTGACATGACACCCCCTGTGCCATTTTTCCTTCCTTTCTTTTTGTCCTTTGTTTTCCAGTACACAGAAGACCAGGGGAAGAAGCTGGGTGTTAATGGCTGGGTGAAGAACACAAGAGAAGGAACCGTGGTTGGCCAGTTACAGGGGCCCCATGACAAGGTCAAGGAAATGTAAGTCCACTCTGAGATAGACAATACAATTCATTAGACAGGACACGATTCAATGAATCATTCCATTTTACTGCATAAGCAATGCCTTGGTTTACAAACTACTGCACACCAGAAGAGGCTGGTGGGAGGAGCTATAGGAGGAAGGGCTCATTGAAATGTTTGTAAAGGAATCAATGGAACAGTGTCAAAACAGCCTCCTCTGCTGATCTTATTAAGATCTGCTCATCTTATTCTATAAACAAATCAGCTACCTGAGGGGTGGGTCTACCTGTTATTATTATATCTATTTTTTTTACAGCACCCCAATCTGTTGGGGGAATTTTTATATGATACTGCAATGCTGGTTCAATGGAATTTAGCCATCAGCATCACAACACTCAATATTTTTTTATTTTGCATTACCATTTAAAGTTTTTGAGTTGGTTGCCACACAGAGAGAGAACATATTATAAGCCTTATTCTAATCATAAAGACTCATACATGCTTTTAACAACTAATACCGCTTCATACATGTAAGTAAAGTGTACAACAGATTGCTGTGAAATGTTTACTTACAAGCCCTTAGCCAACAATGCAAAGTTGTAATAAAGTAAGAAACATGTGCTAAATAAACTAAAGGAAAAACAGTAACACAATAAAATAACAATTACGAGCCTATATAAAAGGGGTACGGGTACCGAGTCATTATGCAAGGGTACGGGGTTAGTCAAGGTAATTGAGGTAATATGTAGGTAGAGGTAAAGTGACTATAGCTAAACAGAGAGTAGCAGCAGTGTATGTGAAGAGTGTGGATTTTTGCGTGTGTGGCGTCAATGTGTTTGTGTGTGTTAGTGTCAGTGTAGTATGTGTGAGTGTCCAGTGAGTGTACATTGAGCCTATGCAAGAATCAGTGCAAAAAAACGTAATAAAATGTAGGCATACCTCAGAGCAGTTACATTGGTTGAAACCAGGCAAGAGTATCACTGACACCATGCAGCTACTTTAATATCATCACAATTGTGAGAGCTTAACAGAGGACATACATTTTTACTTACTTACTGTCTTTACTAGAGATAATACCTTTGTATAATTGAGAATGCAAAGTAGTACTTTGCCAGTAGGTGTCATCATATGCCCAGACTTACCAAATGCCAGGGTTCCCCAACTGGTGGGTTTTTGGGGGGGGATTTAATAGAGAGATATATGCGATCATATACAAATGTAAGCAATGTTTGAAAGGATTATGCTTTAGTCAAATGTTATATCTGTTTGTGCTTCTTGCGGGCAATTTGCAGTCTAAAAAAACATTTTTTTAGTATGTTCGGGCCCCCTGACCATCTGCTCAAGAAGGAATTGGCACACATCTGAATCTAGTTGATGATCCCTGCCCCATGGAATACTCTAGAATAGAGCTTCCCATGCCTAGTCACAGGCTGTGGCCTGATTCTCTTTCTCCAAAAGGTGCGCTCACAAACTCCCCCTCATGGATTTAAAAGGAATAGACTGGTGTATGGTAGAAACTCCCTCTTGAAGAAATAGAGGGTGATATGCACATCCTAAACTTGCGAATACCGGTGCTGGACTAATGGCTATTACTGAGAAAAAGGAATTAGTATTTGGGTGCAGAAATAAAGCACTGGGGAGCAGCAATATTCCATGCGCCGTCTTCTCATTTGTTTATCTCAGGGAACTACCTTTTGCCCATGCTTGCACAAAACTGAAGGATGCTAAACTGACTTCAGATCAGTGCTGAGGGGCAACTTCATATTACTGCTCCCCTGATCTGTTTGGTGGGTGTGGCTCAGCCTGTAGTTCCTAAAACCAAGGTACATGGGAAAGTAAGTCAGCCTGGGTCGAGCTGTGGATTACATCACCAGGTTCTCTACGAACTGGGAAATGGGAACAAGATGTACTGGAGAGTTGGAGGAGGGTCCGGCCAGCAGGGGAGTATTTCCTTTCACAATGCCTGTGTGTGTGTGTGTGTGTGTGTGTGTGTGTGTGTGTGTGTGTGTGAGATTGATTGCAATGGATCCTCCAAGTCCTTTGGCTTGTTTATAATTCCTATTGTATTGTGACTTACATAATGGTAAATGTGCTATGTGATGAAAAATGGTACTCTATAAAAACTACCCTAAACTACCTTAACATGAATCTCTCTGGGCAGCTCCTCCACCCATTGGCTATAGAGTATTTATCTAGCTCTGAAATTTGGAGGGAGGGTTCCTCTTGAAGTATGTGTATTTTTTGATGTACACACTGCAGTGTTTGTAGTCATTCAACTGTGCCTGACATTGCCTTTTGAGGGTTGAACTTTTGCTGCACAAAA
This sequence comes from Oncorhynchus masou masou, assembly GCF_036934945.1. NCBI lineage: Eukaryota > Metazoa > Chordata > Actinopteri > Salmoniformes > Salmonidae > Oncorhynchus > Oncorhynchus masou. Next base: position 33,818,333 of record NC_088216.1, on the reverse strand, counting down.
AAAGTGTTCCTTTTCACTCCGGCCTGTGAACACGAGATGTGAGAACAGAAATGTGTTTGGTCATTAAATATTGAAACAGACAGAGCAGGCGGGGTTGGAATCTGCTGGAGTCTGCCTGCATTCCCCCCTCTTTTTTCTCTCATTCATGAACAATAAATATTTCCCCTGTCTTACTTTCCACCTCTCTTTGGCAGGGTTGGAATTGCTAGTCTGCTGACTTAACTCCTTTCATTCCATGTCTTAGTCCTGATATCTACCACTTCATCACTTTATCTGTATTTTTTGGGGCCTTGTATCTGAATTGATCCTTTTCAGTAGTGTGGAGATAAGGCTAGCTTAATTTGAACTAATCCAAGATGTTGTTGGAATGTTAGATCTAGCTATGTCTCAAAGAGCTCTTGTCAAGCAGTACACAAAGTAATGGTACCACTTTACGATGAAGGCACTTTACAGGAACAGCAGCCTGCACTTGAGAACACAGATGGGCTCCACTGTGTACATGGGGTGGGGGGGTTATTGACCAGCGGATGTGGTAGAGTGAGAGAGAAGGAGCATGTTTTCAAAGCTCTTACTCACACCTCTATAGAAAACGCAACGGGGAGAGAAAGGTTATAGACATCCAATAAAGGTCTTCCTCTGCCATCCACTCAGAGATGTGAGATAGGGAAATGTAAACAAGCAAGGGTGGGTGTTCATAAAGGATTCATTTGACTAAATACCTCCCTCCCTCGGCAGCTAACAAGTGCAATTATTTTCCAATTTCCCTGTTTTCTTTTGTTAGGGTTTAGTTTCCTGTAAAACTAGGCAGATCTATGCACTTAATAGATTGTGTATAATACTCTAATAGCCTGTGTCCGAATGTGGTACCTATTTAAAATGCTCTGTTTGTGTGTGTGGTCTGTGATTCAGAAATGTGCTGCAGTAGTTTGTCAATGTATATTGAACAACAAATATAAACGCTACATGCAACAATTTCAAAGATTTTACTGAGTTACACAGTTCATATAAGGAAATCAGTCAATTTAAATAAATTGATTAGGCCCTAATCTATGGATTTCACATGACTGGGCAGGGGCGCTGCCATGGGAGGGATGGCTATTTTTCCCCCCCAAAAAAGGGCTTTATTACAGATATAAGTAATCCTCAGTTTTATCAGCTGCGGGTGGCTGGTCTCAGATGATCCCGCAGGTGAAGATGCCAGATTTGGTGGTCCTGGGCTGGCAAATCCGACCACGACGCCATCTTGCTCCTCCCATCTTATAGGCAGAAACTCAAACCGGATGTGCAAGTGACTGGAACCATTCAACGCTGGTCTGACCAATCAGAATCCAGGCTTCAAGATTGTTTTGATCACGCGGACTGGGATATGTTCTGGTCAGCCTCAGTTAACAACATCGATCTATTTGCCGACTCAGTGAGTGAGTTTATAAGGAAGTGCATTGGAGATAAGGTACCCTCTGTGACTATTAAAACCTACCCTAACCAGAAACCATGGATTGATGGCGGGATTTGCGAACGTGCGAACCACCGCATTTAACAATGGAAAGAGGTCTGGAAATATGGCTGAATATTAACAGTATAGTTATTCCATCTAAAAGGCAATCAAACAAGCAAAATGCCGGTACAGGGACAAGGTGGAGTCACATTTCAACGGCTCAGACACAAGACGTATGTGGCAGGGTCTACAGGAAGTCGAAGACTACAACAACAAAAAAACAGCCACATCACGGACACCGACGTTACGCATCCAGACAAACTAAACACATTTGTCCGCTTTGAGGATAACACAGTGACACCGTTGCGGCCCGCTAATAAGGACTGTGCTCCCCCTTCTCCTTCTCCATGGCCGACCATTTAAATGGGTTAACCCTCACAAGGCTGCTGGCCCAGAAGGCATCCCTAGCGCATCCTCAGAGCAATCGCAGACCAGCTGGCTGATGTGTTTACGGAAATATTCAATCACTTCCTATCCCAGTCTGCTGTCCCCACATGCTTCAAAGACGGCCACCATTGTTCCGGTACCCAAGAAGGCAAAGATAACTGAACTAAATGACACTCACTTCTGTCATCATGTAGTAACTTTGAGAAACTAGTCAAGGATTATATCACCTCCAATTTACCGGCTACCCTAGACCCACTTCAGTTTGCATACCGCCCCTACAGGTCCACAGACAATGCAATCACCATCGCACTATCCCATCTGTACAAGAGGAATACCGATGTAAAAATGCTGTTCATTGACTACAGTTCAGCATTCAACACCATAGTACCCTCCAAGCTCATCAATAAGCTGGAGGCCCTGGGTTTCAACCCCGCCCTGTGCAATTGGGTTCTGGACTTTCTGACGGGCCACCCCCCAGGTTTTGAAGGAAGGAAACATCTCCACTTCGCTGACCCTCAACACTGGGGCCCCACAAGGGTGTGTGCTCAGCCCCCTCCTATACTCCCTGTTCACCCACGACTATGGCCATGCACGCCTCCAACTCAATCATCAAGTTTGCAGACAACACAACAGTAGTGGGCTTGATTACCAACAACAATGAGACAGCCTTCATGGAGGAGGTGAGGGCACTCAGTGTAGTGTGGTGTCAGGAAGACAACCTTTCACTCAACGTCAACAAAACAAAGGAGATGATTGTGGACTTCAGGAAACAGCAGAGGGAGCACCCCCAATCCTCATCGAAGGGACAGCAGTGGAGAAGGTGGAAAGTTCTATGTTCCTCGGCGTACACATCACAGACAAACTGAAATGGTCCACCCACACAGACATTGTGGTGAAGAAGGCGCAACAGCGCCTCTTCAACCTCAGGAGGCTGAAATAATTTGGCTTGTCACCTGAAACCCTGACAAACCTTTACAGATGCACAGTCGAGAGCATCCTGTCAGGCTATATCATAGCCTGGTACGGCAACTGCACCACCCTAAGCCGCAAGGCTCTCCAGAGGGTGGTACGGTCTGCACAACGCATCACTGGGGTCAAACTACCTGCCCCTCCATGACACCAACAGCACCCGATGTCACAGGAAGGCCAAAAGGATCATCAAGGACACATATGTCAGAGTCAAGGCCCGCGGGCCACATCCGGCCCGCGAGAAGGTTTTTACGGCCCCTGGGATGATCTTGATTTATTATTAGAACCGGCCCGCAGACCGCAGCAAGCCGGCAGCCCGCAGATCTTTTACACGCACCAATACTACATTTCCCACAATGCAACGGTGACGCACCGAGCAGTAGGCTGCTTCATTTCAATATTTATTGGCACAGCAGTCGTCAGCATCACAGTAAAATTAACTTTCAGATACCCATCAAAAATGGCAAAACGGAAGGTGGACACTGAGAACCGGGGGTTTCAAACAAGGTGGGAGTCGGAGTATATGTTCACGGAGGTAGCTGGAAAACCTGTGTGTCTTCTGTGTGGAGAAAGTGTGGCGGTACTGAAAGAGTATAATCTGAGACGACATTATGAAACGAAACACGCGGACAAAAACAAGAATATGGACATGGAACAAAGGCTACAAAAGGCAGAGGAAAACGACTCAAATCTCGACAGGCTCTGTTCAAAAAAGCCAAATCACAAGGCCAGGCTGCTGTCAAGGCCAGTTTTATTTTGGCAGAAGAGATCGCTAAATCAGCCCGGCCATTTACGGAGGGGGATTTCATCAAAAACTGCATGATTAAAGTTTGTGACGAAGTTTGCCCAGAAAAAGGCAACTCTTTTTAAATGTGAGTCTGAGCAGAAACACCATTGCCGAGAGAGTAGACCAGTTGTCCATCAATCTAAAAGAGCAGCTTGTGAAAAAGGGAAAGATTTCATTGCATATTCCTTGGCTGTGGATGAGAGCACCGACATTTCTGACATTGCCCAGTTGTCAATTTTCATCCGCGGAGTGGACTCCAGCCTAAGCGTGACAGAGGAGTTTTGGCTTTACGTCCTATGCATGGCACAACTACGGGGCATGATTTGTATGAAGAGGTGTCAAGATGTGTAAATGAGATGGAGCTGCCTTGGGAAAAACTCGTGGGTTTGACAACCGACGGAGCACCTGCGATGTGTGGACACAGGAGCGGACTGGTGGCGAAGATACGGGAAAAGATGCAAGAGGAAAACGCGACAGGTGAGCTGACAGCTTATCATTGTATCATACACCAGGAAGCGTTGTGCGGTAAAGCCTTGAAAATGGAGCATGTAATGAGCATCATCACGCGCACAGTTAACTTTATCAGAGCCAAAGGTTTGAATCACCGCCAGTTCAAGGCATTTCTGACGGAGTTAGAAACGGAGCATGGTGATTTGCCTTATCACACAGAGGTGCGATGGCTAAGCCAGGGAAAGGTGCTTCAAAGATGTTTCGAGCTTCGTGAGGAGATTTGTCTGTTCTTGGACAGCAAAGGGAAAGACACAACACAACTCCGAGACGAAATGTTTCTGTGTGAAATGGCTTTTCTGTGTGACATTACGAGTCATCTGAATGCAATGAACTTGCAGCTGCAGGGTCGGGATCATGTCATCTCTGATATGTACAGTACAGTGAAGGCATTTAAAACCAAACTGACTCTGTGGGAGACGCAGATGCGGAAAGAAAATTTGAGCCACTTTCCCAGCTGCCAGACCATGAAAGAGAAGCTCTCTACCAGTGCGTTCCCGAGCGCACAGTTGGCTGATAAAATAGGTATGCTTGCCGCTGACTTTCGACGCCGATTTGCTGACTTTGAAGCACAAAAAAGCAGGTTGGAACTGCTGGTAACCCATTTGCTGTTGACGTGGAAAGCTCACCACCAAACCTCCAAATGGAGTTGATTGACCTCCAATGCAATGATGCACTGAGGGCAAAATATGCGGCAGTGGGTGCTGCGGAGTTCGCCCGTTTCCTCCCCGACACAATGCCCCAGCTGCGCATCCAGGCTGCTCAAACGTTGTCTATGTTTGGCAGCACATACCTGTGTGAACAACTTTTTCTTTGATGAACCTGAACAAAACATCACACAGAATCGACTTACTGCTGAACACCTCCACTCAATTCTGAGGATTTCCTCAGCTCAGATACCCCGAACATTGATGAACTTGTGGAAAAGATGGGACACCACCAAGTATCACCCTCAACCTCAAACAAGTGAACATTACTGTGCAATCACATATTTAGAGTTTTTACTCAGTTCAAGTTTAAAAGTTAAAGTTTAATATTTGTTTTCACTGCATGTTACTTCTCCTTAAACAAAGTGTTGTTTTTGATTAATAGATTTTTGCACTTTATTTTATTGTATTTCAATCCAATTATATTTTAAAAATATTTCAGTTGAGTGGATGATAGAAAATTGCTATTATTGTTTTTTCTTTGAAGTAAATTTAGCCCACTTTTGCTAAAATAGAAAATATAGGCTACTGATGGTGCCTTGAATACCGGTTTCTTTCATTTAATGTTCATGTTATGGGGATTTTTATATAAAGGAAATTTGTCTTTTGTGTCTGTTGAAAATTAAAGATTACTGACAGAGCCATAAGAAAATATTGCTTTATTTATCTGATCATATTGGAATATATTTGTTAGGTTTTCAGTAGGTTCAATTAGGTTCACTAGACTATATGCGTCATTTAAAAATTTTTCAATGAACATTCGAACAGTCCGGCCCTCGGCTTGTAGCTAAATTTTTTATTTGGCCCTCCGTCCATTTGACTTTGACACCCCTGATCAAGGACAACAACCAGCCAAGCCACTGCCTGTTCACACCACTACCATCCAGAAGGCGAGGTCAGTACAGGTGCATCAAAGCTGGGACCAAGAGACTGAAAAACAGCTTCTCTCTGAAGGCCATCAGACTGCTAAACAGTAATCACTAACTCAGAGAGGCTGCTGCCTACATTGAGACCCAATCACTGGCCACTTTAATAAGTGGATCACTAGTCACTTTAAACAATGCCACTTTAATAATGTTTACATATCTTACATTCATAATATCATATGTATATAGTGTATTTTATACCATCTATTGTACCTTGCCTATGCCGCTCAGCCATCGCTCATCCATATATTTACATGTACATATTCTCATTGACCCTTTTTAGATTTGTGTGTATTAGGTAATTGTTTGGGAATTGTTAGATTACTTGTTAGATATTACTGCACTGTCAACTAGAAGCACAAGCATTTCGCTACACTCACATTAACATCTGTTAACCATGTGCATGTGACAAATAAAATTTGATTTGATTAAGGCCGGTTGGACGTACTGTCAAAGTCTCTAAAACGACTTTGGAGGTGGTTTAAGGTAGACAAATTAACATTTTAAATTCTCTGGCAACCACTCTAGTGGATATTTATGCAGTCAGCATGCCAATTGCATTCTCCCTCAAAAGTTGAGACATCTGTGTCAGAAAGTTCCCTCAAAATTTGAGACATTATTTGCACAGAAAGCTACATTTGTATGTGTTCATCTACAAAGCCCTATTGGGTATACTCCCTCTGTAATCTGGTCTCCTTCACCACCAGAAGTTACTATACCCAGTCTGCCTGGTGGTTGCTACTTAAAGTCCCCAGGACATTTACAGTATTAGGCAAGACTGCCTTCTCTTCTCGTGCACCAGAGGCATGGAATAGTCTACAATCCATGCTTCATCTAGATATGTTAGTGCCACTGAATTAATTTAAAATATTGATGGGAGACTCTGGTACAGAGGAGTGTAAATGCTTTTGTAGGCTGGATCATGCTGCTGTATTGTTGTTTGTTTTCATTCTGTAATGTATTGATTGTTGCTGCCTTCTTGGCCAGGACTCCCTTGAAAAAGAGACTATGGGTCTCAATGGGCTTTTCCTGGTTAAATAAAACAAATCTGTTGTGTGATAAAACTGCACATTTTAGTGGCCTTTTATTGTCCCCAGCACCCGGTGTAACCTGTGCAATGATCAGGCTGTTTAATCAGCTTCTTGATATGCCACATGTCAGGTAAAAATGCTCACTAACAAACTTGTGCGAAATATGCAACAATTCTGGGACCTTTCATTGCAGCTCATGAAACCAACACTTTACATGTTGTGTTTATTTTTTTATTTAGTAGATTTGTAATTTTCAGTATTTTTTTCTATTTTATACACCTTTTATTTTATTTTTTATTTAACTAGGCAAGTCAGTTAAGAACAAATTCTTATTTTCATTGACGGCCTAGGAACAGTGGGTTAACTGCCTGTTCAGGGGCAGAACGCCAGATTAGTACCTTGTCAGCTCAGGGGTTTGAACTTGCAACCTTCCAGTTACTAGTCCAACGCTCTAACCACTAGGCTACCCTGCCGCCCCACCTTGGTGTGTATCCTATATTTCCAATGTCAATATTGATAACATTTGAGTTATTTCTATAGTTTATGTCAGGGATAATGCACAATAATCAACATATTTGACAGCACTGCGGTATAACATTGTCAGAGTTAACTAGACAGCATTTTTTTATTACTGGGTAGTCTGTATTTTCTAGGCTTTAAAAAAAATCCTGTATTCCCAAAGCTCAGACACTCTCTGTGCTCAACTTGATAATACATAGCCTAGTGAACCACCAGTAGAATTACTTGTATTTCATTGAAAGGGAATATCAATGCACCCTTGTAAGAGAGAATGAGACATCTCTTCCATGGCAACGACACATACATCTCTCTTTGGTTGTTAGTCAATTTCCTCCATCCTCGCCTCCAACGCAAGATGTTTCCCGGCAGTCTCAACACAGACGCACCTTAAAAAAAAGCTTCCGACTGCCAACCGGTGCGCCTTCCTGCTCGCACTCATCCAATAAGAATGGAGTGATGGGCCCTCAGAGGACCATAATGCATTTAGTGACCTCTTGATTCACTTGAATACAGCATGAGGGATGTAGTGTACAGACTGCGAGGAAAAGGAACATAGGTCCTCTGGTGGTAGCTCATCGCTTGCACCCATGAGATGATTATCACAAACATGAACTGCTCCCATTGTGTTTGCGTTATGCTGGGGACTCAAAACATATGGCCTATTACAGCCAAATCTTTGCTGTAGCTGGAAATATTTATTGTTATGTCTGTCAATGCATTGACACCAGACCTGGGTCAAATAGATTGTTTAATACATTGTCTGCCCTTTATTTTGTTTAGTCCAGTACAATGGAATCAATTGAGTAGTCACAAGAGCCTAATTAAAACACCTGAACTACATACTATATTATCAGAAGAGATTATTGCCTGAAACTGAAAATCATGTTGCGTGTCTTTTATAGTCCTGGTTTTGAATACCAGTGACAGTTTGTGAGGTGTTGTTTTGACTCGGAATTGTGTGCCTTTTCTCTCTCTTTCCGTAGGAAGGTGTGGCTGAGTAAGGTGGGGAGTCCCAGCTCACGCATTGACCACGCCGAGTTCTCTAATGAGAGGGACATCCCCAAACTGGAAATCCATGGCTTTGGCACTCGCTACTGACTGCCAGAGCAGCGACAAAGCACCGCAGCAGCAAGTATCCACCCTGAGGCCTGCCCCAAAGGAATTAGTAGCTTCTCAACTTCTAACGTGCTTGATTTGACCTGTAACATTCATATCTTCACAGTTTTAAATGTCATTCTGAGGCCTGTTATGCCATTTATTTATTGTTTGAAGAAGTCATTTGAATGCTCTGTTATCATTTAATTTGATTAGTTTGCTAAATGCAACTTTTAAATTGCACTTAAATGCCACCATATATGTCAATTATAGTCAACCTTTACAATGTAAGAAATAAAATAATTTAGTGAACCAACTGTGTGAACATTTTCAGTAGTTTAAATTTTAAAAATATTTTGAGAATCTGCAGAGTTGCTTTTCTCAACATGGATGCAACACACTCACCGGACAATTTATTAGGTACACATCTCGTACCGGGTCGGACCCCCCTTTCCCTCTTTAACAGTCTGCATTCTTCAGGGCATTCTACAAGGTGTCGGAAACATTCCACAGGGATGTTGGTCCAAGCTGACGTGATGGCATTACGCAGTTGCTGCAGATTGGACAGCAGCACATTCATGCTGTGAACTGCCCGTTCCATCTCATCCCAAAGATGCTCCATTGGGTTAAGGTTTGGGGTCTGCGCAGGCTACTCGATTAAACTGAACTTGCTGTCGTGTTCCAGACAATGTTTTTTCACTCCTCAATTTTCCAGTGTACGCCATCGCGTGTCCATTGGAGCCGCTTCTTGTTTTTAGCTGATAGGAGTGGAACCCAGTGTGGTCATCAGATGCGATAGCCCATCCGTGACAAGGATCGATGAGTTCTGCGTTCCGAGATGCCGTTCTGCACACAACTGTTGTACTGCACCGTTATGTCTGTTTGTGGCCCGCCTGTTAGCTTGCACGATTCTTACCATTATCCCTTTGACCTCTCTCATCAATGACCAGTTTTTTCCCACAGGACTGCCGCTGACTGGATGTTGTTTCTCGCACCATTCTCTGCAACCCTAAACACTGTCGTGCGTGAAATACCCATGAGCACGACCGTTTGAGATACTGGATCTGGTGCACCTGCCACATGATTACACCGCACTCAAAGTCCCTTAGGTCACTCGTTTTGCCCATTCTAACGTTCAATCGAACAGTAACTGGATGCCTGTCTGCCTGCTTTTTATACAGTGCCTTCAGAAAGTATTCACACCCCTTTACTTTTTCAAAATGTTGTTGTATTACAGGCTGAATTTGAAATGTATTACATTTAGATTTTTTGGGTCACTGGCCTACACACAATTGCTACTGATGATACATCAGTAGCAATACAAGGATATAACATTTATAGAAGCGACAGAAATGCTTATGGGGGAGGAGTTGCTGTATATATTCAGAGCCATCTCCCTGTAATGCTTGGAGAAGATCTTTTGTCAAGTGTTATTGAAGTGTTGTGGTTGCAGGTTCACTTGGCACATCTAAAGCCTTTTCTTTTGGGGTGTTGCTATAGGCCGCCAAGTGCTAGCAGTCTGTCTAAATAATATGTGTGAAATGCTTGATAGTGTATGTGATGTAAACAGAGAGGTCTACTTTCTTGGGGACCTGAATATTGACTGGTGTTCATCAACCTGTCCGCTCAAGAGGAAGCTTCTTACTGTAGCCAGTGCCTGTAATCTGGTTCAGGATATTAATCAACCTACCAGGGTGTTTACAAACACTACACAAACAAGATCATCCACATGTATCGATCACATTTTTACTAATGCTATAGAACTTTGTTCTAAAGCTATATCTGTACCCATTGAATGCAGTGATCACAATATAGTGGCTATATCCAGGAAAACCACATTTCCAACAGCTGGGCCTAAAATAGTGTATAAGTGTTAAAGGAATTCTAAATTCCTCTATATTGTTTCCCAATCAGAATTAAATACTCTGTCAATACATTTGAAGGGTGTGTAAGACCCAATACTTTTATAAGAATGGACAGAGCCCCGGTCTTAAAAGTCAGGTAACAGCGCTTAATTCAAGAGAGTACTGGTATATACACATTTTTCCACAGGTTATAAACTAAACATGACGTCAGCATTTTCTAAATGTTCTATCTCTTCATGACACCGGTAGAGAGGCCCTATAGTTCTCGAGCCTTCCCTCCTCGCCTGTAGCCAAGGTCAGTCAGTCAGTGTAGATAGCATTCTAGACAGTCTAGAGATAGTCCGTCCCTGCCATCTGGAGATAGTTCATCCATTTGTACCAAGGCACTGTTCTAAACTCCTGACTATATTATATACAATTGGGAATGGGAGCAAGATAGAAAATTCATATATGTACAGTACATAATAGCATTTGGACTAGTCAGTCCTGATTGAAATGTATACATAATTAGTCATCATTGATAAAAATTCCCTTAACAATAAGAGATCATACAAACGATTTTGCTGTGACTGTTATGTGGATGATGTTAAAAAGATTTGTTGGTCTGATGTGATTGAGGAGCATCCAGACGCTGCACTTGATAAATTTATGAAATTGCTTCTTCCAATTGATAAACATGCACCTGTTCATAAACTGACAGTTAAGGCTCCATGGATTAATGATAAATTAAAAAACTGTATGGTTGAAAGAGATGGGGCAAAAGGAGTGGCTAATAAGTCTGGCTGTACAACTGACTGGCTTACTTATTGCAAATTGAGACATTTTGTGACTAAACTCAACAAAAAGAAGAAACTTTATTTTGAAGCCAAGATCAATGATATAAAGAATGATGGGAAAAAACTTGTACTTTAAATGAAATTATGGGCAGAAAGACAAATTCAACTCCATCTTTTATCGAATCAGATGGCTTATTCATCACAAAACCATTTGATGTTGCCAATTATTTTAATGATTATTTCATTTGAAAAGTGGGCAAACTTGGGCAGGAAATGCCCACAACAAAAAGTGATCAATTATATGTATGTATAAAAAACAAATACTGAAAGAAAAGCAGTGCAAGTTTGAATTTTGTAAAGTTAGTGTGGGAGAGGTGGAAAAATGATTGTTAACGATTAACAATCATTAACGATAATGACAAGCCTCCTGGCTTTGACAATTTTAATGGAAATGGTGGCTGACTCTATAGCCACTCCTATCTGTCATTTTTAATCTGAGCATAGAGGAAAGTCTTTGTCCTCAGGCCTGGAGGGAAGCCAAAGTAATTCCGCTACCGAAGAGTGGTAAAGCGGCCTTTAATGGTTCTAACAGCAGACCTATCAGCTTGCTGTCAGCTCTTAGCAAACTGTTGGGAAAAATGTGTTTGACCAAATACAATGCTATTTCTCTGTAAACAAATGAACAACAGACTTTCAACATGCTTATAGAGATGGGCACTCAACATGTACAGTACTGACACAAATGACTGATGATTGGTTGAAGGAAATTGAAAATAAGAACATTGTGGGAGTTGTACTGTTAGATTTCAGTGCAGCCTTTGATATTATTGACCAAAACCTGTTGTTGAAAAAACTTTAGTGCTATGGCTTTTCAATCTCTGCCATATCGTGAATTCAGAGCTATCTATCTTTTAGAACTCAAAGGGTTTTCTTTTAATGGAAGCATCGCTAATGTCAAACATGTAAAGTGTGGTGTACTGCAGGGAAGCTCTCTAGGTCCTCTACTCTTTTCTATGTTTACCAATGACCTGCCACTGGCATTAAATAAAGCATGTGTGTCCATGTATGCTGATGATTCAACCATAAATCCATCAGCAACCACAGCTAATGAAGTCACTGAAACCCTGAACAAAGAGTTGGTTGGACATTAATAAACGGGTCCTGTACAAATCTAAAACTAAGAGCATTGTATTTGGTACAAATCATGCCTTAAGTGCTAGACCTCAGCTGAAACTGGTAATGAATGGTGTGGCTGTTGAACAAGTTGAGGAGACTAAATTACTTGGCATTACCTTAGATTGTAAACTCATGGTCAAAACATATAGATTCAATGGTTGGAAAGATGGGGAGAGGTGTAGCCGTAATAAAGAGATGCTCTGCTTTTTTTGACACCACACTCCAAAAAGCAAGTTCTGCAGGCTCTAGTTTTGTCTAATCTTGATTATTGTCCAGTTGTGTGGTCCAGTGCTGCAAGAAAAGACCTAGTTAAGCTGCAGCTGGCCCAGAACAGAGCGGCACGTTTTGCTCTTAATTGTAATCAGAGGGCTAATATTAATAATATGCATGCCAGTCTCTCTTGGCTAAGAGTTGAGGAGAGACTGACTGCATCACTTCTTGTTTTTATACGAAACATTGTGTTGAAAATCCCAAATTGTTTGCAGTCAACTTACACACAGTTCTGACACACACACTTATCCCACCAGACATGCCACCAGGGTCTTTTCATAGTCCCCAAATCCAGAACAAATTCAAGAAAACGTACAGTATTATATAGAGCCCTTACTGCATGGAACTCCCTTCCATCTCATATTTCTCAAATAAACAGCAAACCTGATTTCAAAAAACAGATAAAGCAACACCTCGCGGCACAACACCTCTCCCCAATTTGACCTAGTTTGTGTGGATGCATTAATATGTAGGCTACGTGTGCCTTTTTAAGAATGTATGTAGTTCTGTCCTTAAGCTGTTCTTGTCTAATGATGTTCTGTATTATGTAATTCTGTATTATGTATTGTGTTTCATGTTTTGTGTGAACCCCAGGAAGAGTAGCTGCTGCTTTTGCAACAGCTAATGGGGATCCTAATAAAATACCAAAATACGAAACAAATCATGTCAAATTAGGATAATGTTTTTTTTTTATTCAACCCATTTGTTATGGCAAGCGTAAATACATTTGAATGACTACCTCCTCTCTGTACCCAACACATACAATTATCTATAAGGTCCCTCAGTCAAGCAGTGAATTTTAAACACAAATTCAACCACAAAGACCAGGGAGGTTCCAATGCCTCACAAAGAAGGGCACCTATTAGTATATGTTAAATGAGAAAACAACTGAGGATGGATCAACAACATTGAAGTGACTCCACAATACTAACCTAAATGAGTGAAAAGAAGGAAGCCTGTAAAGAATAAACCTATTCCAAAATATGCAATCTGTTGGCAATGAGGCACTTAAGTAATACGGCAAAATACTGTATGTGGCAAAGATTTTTTTTTCCTGAATACAAAGCGTTATATTTGGGGCAAATCCAACACATCACTGAGTACCATTATTTATATAATACCAAGCATAGTGGTGTCTGCATCATGTTATGATTATGATTGTAATCGTTAAGGACTGGGGAGTTTTTCAGGATAAAAAATAAACAGAATAGAGTTAAATACACAGCAAAATCCTAGAGAAAAACCTGGTTCAGTCTGCTTTCCACCAGACACTGGGAGATTAATTCACCTTTCAGCAGGACAAAAACCTAAAACACAAGGCCAACTCTACATTGGAGTTGTTTACCAAGAAGACAGTGAATGTTCCTGAGCGGCCAAGTTACAGTTTTGACTTAAATCTACTGATAATCTATGGTAAGACCTGTAAATGTTTGTCTAGCAATGTTCAACAACCAATTTGACAAAGCTTGAAGAATTGTATAAAGAATGATGGGCAAATGTTGCACAATCCAGGTGTGGAAAGCTCTTAGAAAGAATTACCAAGAAAGACCCACAGCTGTAATCGCCGCCAAAAGTGTCGTGAGTACTTATGTAAATTAGACATTTCTGTATTTAATTTTCTATAAATTTGCAAAAACCTCTAAAAATATGTTTTGCCTTTGTCATTATCGGGTATTGTGTGTAGATGGATGAGTGTAGATGTGTAGATGTTATTTAATTCATTTTGAATTCAGGCTGTAACACAACAAAATGTGGAATAAATCAAGAGGTATGAATACTTTCTGAAGGCATTGTAGCAAGCCACGGAAAATGGAGCGATCCACTTTCATGAACGGGTATTACCTAATAAACTGCCCAGTAAGTGTATCATTGAACTTTATCATTATAGAATGCCCTTCATACAAGTTCACTACACGAATGTCCATGATCCAAATAACAACATTAATGTTATTGTATTGGGATGTAGGTTACAGTAAAGTAAAATCATCACAAGCTGAAAGCCTGTCCAGTCATCACAAGCTGAAAGCCTGCCTATTTGAGCGAGATGTAGGGCTCCACCTGTGGAAGAAATCAACCAATAGTGGCAGTGCTTTGCCCTCCTCACAACTCTCTTTCCTATGCTAGGATAGCCAGCATTTCTATACTTCCCTTAAAGGGAAACTTCACCGCTAGAGACTTTTTGGGGTGTTTTTCCAGAGAGTGATGAGAGGGTGATTCAGACAATTATGATGTAATTTGTTGATTGAGCTTGCTGTCTGATCAAAAAATGAATGGAGTTACATTTCTAAGCAATTATTGTGGCCTTTGTGTTTCACCGACTGCACGATCACGCAGGTAGATATGGTTGACCTTGTTCAATAGAGCAATTGGACTTTTCTCAACGATGTTCCTATCTGCCAGGACATTGCAGGATATCTAGATTGACTCATTTTACCTGGCTTTGCAAAGACGGGAGCCTGACGGGAGCCATACTTCCTTGTTCCAACCCTCGAAGGCAAGCTTTTAAAAATGGAGGCGGTACTAGTTTACAGGTTCACAGGAGCTATGTTACCGAGAATGCTCAATAATTTGCTACAATGACTGCTTCCTCTTTCTAAGAAGAGCTGAACGACAAATCCTTTATTTTCTTTTACATAGGAACATACAGCCCTATTTATTTGAGCCAGAATACACTGAAGAGAAGTTGAGATGGCAAGAAAAATAATTAGGAGACCAGCAAGCAGCGGCCAGCTACCAGTGTTGTTCAGTACAATTTGGTCATCAATTCGGGGGGCTGTGTTGTTTGCTAAACCTAAAATGTACTGTAGTCTAACGTTGAAGCTAGCTAACTAGCCCCAGTGTCTCTCATTATGAGCAGAATTTGAGAAATGTTTTGATGATGATGATACTTGAGAATAAAGGAATGACTTTGGCTTTATGACTCATATTAGACTTGGGGTACCTATACCTGTGTGTTGTAGCTAGCTAGCTAGTTAACATGTCTGTGAGATGTCTCATATTCGACTGCATGCTGCTACAGTAGGAATACAGACAGTATTCCATGAATGTGTAATAGCGTTTTCTTCTTTCTCTCACAGATGATACCACTTGGATACAAAGAAATTGATGACTCAAGACAAGATGTGAAAGGTCCCATAACAGCAAACTCCCATTGTATCAAAGTGACTCCGAACACCTCACTGCACCACCCAAACACACCATATGCAATTATTCCCTTTGTAGAACTGTAGTATTTATTAAATGCGTTAGAATTAGTATTTCTTCTACTGTATATACTGTATTCCTGCATACTGCTGTGTAAAATTACCACAGTCCCCAGAACAAATAAACTTTGTCCTGAATACAAGCCATGTCTACCTATTTGCTACATTGACAGACTAATCTCATCTGAGATTTCCACCTTCGCCGTCCTGACCGGCCGCTCTTCGCCCTCGGGGCCGGCGTTGTCCTGCGGCTGGGGCTGCACGTCGGAGGGGAGAGTTCATCACTTCCCTGATTACTCCCCCTTCATCTAGCACTCCGAGGAGGAGCTCCCTGCGTCTCCGTTACAATTTTAGATTATACTACAACATCAGTCTAACAGAATACGGATGTTGTGTTAGTTCCAGGCAAGTTCCAGAATGTTCTTCCGCTGGTGAACCTCTCCTTGTTTTGGGTAATGGCAGCTGGTTTAGCAAGCTTTGGCACTGGGGTGATGTTGGCAGGGATGTTAGGTTTGGGGGGCTGTGACTCTGGCTCCTTGTAGACAACAGTCTGGTCCTTTCTGCACTCCACAGCCAAGTAGACAAGCCTCTCTTTCTTCACCAGCCACTGCTTCGACCTCACGCAGAAGATTTGTTTGTTCTGCAAGTCTCCTGGAAAGACATGAAGACCGATCATGATGATGTGTAACCATACAATAAAACATGTTAATCTGTAAACATAAAAGGGTACAGTAGACTGTTATGTGTTTAATTACACTCAGAGTCAATAATGGGGCATTGAGATGGACTGTTAACAAAGGTGTGAAAAGTTTGAGTGGGGCTTGACTTGTAGAGAGTCTAGTTGTGTATTGTTGTGTATGACCACCTACAGTTGTGCTGTTGACTAGACAAGCACTGCCAACAGTAGAGTGAATAAGCTCAACGAGGATACTAACAGCCCCTCTCCCCATGCCTAAGAACTGACTGCAAGAATGTGAAAAGTTTGAGAAGCACTTGGTGTATTAGTAATTTTGTTTTCTCAAGAGGGTATTGTGCTTTCATAAATACGTTTGGCTGTCGGCTTGTTTTAAAGTCAGATCATGTTGAGCTTGAGTTCATTCCAGGCTGAACACTTTCATCCAATGGGTCTACAGGCTCTGTACTACTGAAGCTGGTGTCAACGTCATCATCAGCAGCTGGATTAATCTGTAGGACATAGTCTGTGATTAGCCAACGTTTTACTATACTGAACAAAAATATAACTGCAACAATTTCAATGATTTTACTGAGTTACAATTCATATAAGGAAATCAGTCAATATAAAATAATAAATTAGGCCCTAATCTATGGATTTCACATGACTGGGCAGGGGCGCAGCTATGGGTGGCCATGGGAGGGCATAGGCCCACCCACTTGGGAGACTGGCCCACCTACTGTGGAGCAAGGCCCAGCCAATCAGAGTGAGGTTTTCCCGACAAAAGGGCTTTATTGCAGACAGAAATACTTCTCAGTTCCATCAAATGTTCGTGTGGCTGGTCTCAGACGATCCCGCAGGTGAAAAAGCCGGATGTGGAGATCCTGGGCTGGCGTGTTACACGAGGGAGGTCTGCGGTTTTGAGGCCGGTTGGACGTACTGCCAAAGTCTCTAAAACGCTATTGGAGGCGGCTTAAGGTTAAACAAAAATGAACATTAAATTATCTGGCAACAGCTCTGGTGGATATACAGTGGGGCAAAAAATTTAGTCAGCCACCAATTGTTCAAGTTCTCCCACTTAAAAAGATGAGAGAGGCCTGTAATTTCCATCATAGGTACACTTCATCTATGACAGACAAAATTAGAAAAAACATCCAGAAAATCACATTGTAGGATATTTAATGAATTTATTTGCAAATTATGGTGGAAAATAAGTATTTGGTCACCTACAAACAAGCAAGATTTCTGGCTCTCATAGACCTGTAACTTCTTCTTTAAGGGGCTCCTCTGTCCTCCACTCGTTACCTGTATTAATGGCACCTGTTTGAACTTGTTATCAGTATAAAAGATACCTCTCCACATCCTCAAACAGTCACACTCCAAACTCCACTATGGCCAAGACCAAAGAGTTGTCAAAGGACACCAGAAACAAAATTGTAGACCTGCACCATGCTGGGAAGACTGAATCTGCAATAGGTAAGCAGCTTGGTTTGAAGAAATCAACTGTGGGAGCAATTATTAGGAAATGGAAGACATATAAGACCACTGATAATCTACCTCAATCTGGGGCTCCACGCAAGATCTCACCCTGTGGGGTCAAAATGATCACAAGAACGGTGAGCAAAAATCCCAGAACCACACTGGGGGACCTAGTGAATGACCTGCAGAGAGCTGGGACCAAAGTAACAAAGCCTACCACCAGTAACACACTACGACTCCAGAGACTCAAATCTAGCAGTGCCAGACGTGTCCCCCTGCTTAAGCCAGTACATGTCCAGGCCCGTCTGAAGTTTGCTAGAGAGCATTTGGATGATCCAGAAGAATATTGGGAGAATGTCATATGGTCAGATGAAACCAAAATAGAACTTTTTGGTAAAAACTCAACTCGTCGTGTTTGGAGGACAAAGAAGGCTGAGTTGCATCCAAAGAACACCATACCTACTGTGAAGCATGGTGGTGGAAACATCATGCTTTGGGGCTGTTTTTCTGCAAAGGGACCAGGAAGACTGATCCATGTAAAGGAAAGAATGAATGGGGCCATGTATCGTGAGATTTTGAGTGAAAACCTCCTTCCATCAGCAAGGGCATTGAAGATGAAACGTGGCTGGGTTTTTCAGCATGACAATGGTCCCAAACACACAGCCCGGGCAACGAAGGAGTGGCTTTGTAAGAAGCATTTCAGGGTCCTGGAGTGGCCTAGCCAGTCTCCAGATCTCAACCCCATAGAAAATCTTTGGAGGGAGTTGAAAGTCCGTGTTGCCCAGCAACAGCCCCAAAACATCACTGCTCTGTGTGTGTGAAAACCTTGTGAAGACTTACAGAAAGGTTTGCCCTCTGTTATATACCCTTTGTTGGCAATGACAAAGTATTGAGATAAACTTTTGTTCTTGACCAAATACTTATTTTCCACCATAATTTGCAAATAAATTCATTAAAAATCCTACAATTGGATTTTCTGGATTATTTTTTTTTCATTTTGTCTGTCATAGTTGAAGTGTACCTATGATGAGAATTACAGGCCTCTCTCATCTTTTTAAGTGGGAGAACTTGCCCAATTAGTGGCTGACAACATACTTTTTTGCCCCACTGTATATGCAGTCAGCATGCCAATTGTGTGCTCCCTCAAAAGTTGAGACATCTGTGTCAGAAAGTTCCCTCAAGATTCGAGACATTATTTGCGCAGAAAGCTACATTTGTATGTGTTCATCTACATAGCCCTTTTGGGTATACTCCCTCTGTAATCTGGTCTCCCTCACCACCAGAAGTTACTATACCCAGTCTGCTAGGTGGATGCTACTTAAAGTCCCTGGAACAGGCATGGAACAGTCTACAATCCATGCTTCATCTAGGTATGTTAATGCCACTGAATTAATTTAAAATATTGATGGGAGACTCTGTTACACAGGATTCTGTAGTCTGTGTTCCGTGGTTATATGAGGTTTGTGGTTGTGAGGCAGGCGGTTGGACGTACTGCCAAAGTCTCTAAAACGACGTTGGAGGCGGCTTAAGGTAGACAAATGTACATTAAATTATCTGGCAACAGTCTCTGGTGGACATTTCTACAGCCAGCATGCCAATTTGCGTCTCCCTCAAATGTTGACACATCTATTTCATTGTGTTGTGCGACAAAACTGTAAGTTTTAGTGGCCTTTTATTGACCCCAGCAGATCGGGAGGTAATAGGGATAGATGCCGTAAAGAGGTCAATGGAATGCAGAACGTGGGGGATAGGGTGCTGGATTGGCCTACAAATCAACAAATCTGATCTAAAAAAGTAGATATGTCAAATCTGTCATGATTGATTGTAAAATGCCCACAATGGGGTCACTAAAATACGATTTAGATATATTTGGCAGTATAACATTTAGAAGTTGTCCCTTTTTAGATTTAGAAAACGTGGCTTTTAAATGCTAACTCCCATTCGTATAAACTGGTAGCATTAGCTGGTATACAGAAATCGGTGGTGGTAGTCATGTTTAACTGTAATGCAGTTGATTGATGACAATGACATGAACATGAATTGGGGTTGACATCCATGCAAGCATTATACTCAGATTTTTACCTCAACATAGTGTGAAATACACACTAAAAGTAAGCTAGAGATTCGAGATGGAGATGCAGGAGGAAAAACAGTGCAGCCATTTTACTTCATGCTATCTTGGCTGAGCTCCTATGTCAAACACTGGGAAACGGACTTCAACATCTCAAAAGAGGTAAGGTCTTTTCTTTTAGCCAGTGTCTAGTAGTTATCGGGATAGATAGAGTTTCTCCCTGAATAACTACGAGTGGTGCAGTGCAGAACAATTTATTGGACACATATGACAGCCCCACGATGCGCAAGAAGTTCTGCTCTGACTTCTGCAGAGGCCTCATTGCTATAAATGCTGTATTTCCACTGCAGACAGATAAATCGGCTTTAAAGGAGCAAGAATGTGTAGAGGGAGCGGTTAGAAAGCAATTGAGTGAGTGAGACAAGGTGGGGAAAGTGAATTTAGGGAGATGCACATGAACAAATGGTACACTAGAATCAAAGCAAATTAGAGTTGCTTCAAGACTACATTTTGACCAAATAGTTTTACAGTATTTGTAAAAATGTCACCTCTGGTTAAAGATTGTGTTTTGATGTCTGTTTGAGTACTTGAGTACTCCATTACTCATGCCCATCCCTAGAAACAACATTGCGGAACTACTAAGTTGTGTGTAGAGTACAAATGCAACTGTCTAACCAGATCTAGCATGGAGTACAACTTCAACTGTCTCGTTGGATGTCTAACCACACGTTGACATGCACAGCTCTCTGGGTGAGGTTCTGTCTTCAAGTCTCCAGTGGGGGATGAAGTCCATTCCATCTATGTAATGTATTTCAGGTTATGGACAGGTGCAATCAGGTGGCAGGAGGGGTGGAGTGCACCTCATCCTGGATATGACAGAGTTTGCCTCAACCCATGGGTCCAGAAGGCAGAGTTCAATAACTACAGACAGATGTGAGATGCAGGAGGATGGCACTCTTCTCATACCACTCTCTAGGCTACTGCCAAATTCAAAGCTACCTCCAGGAGGAAGCTGTGTTGTGATAACTTTCAAGTGTAACAGTTCCATGTAGAATAAACCATACTACACATAATATTGTTAAAAGCAATGTTCTGCTAATATAACAATGTACAAATATTATACCTGTCTTATTTGTATCACCTTTTGTCCCTTCTGACATGCTACATCACATTACACGTTAGCTTGATGTACTTAGCTCGCTAGCATTATCAAATAATGTTGCATAGTAACAGCTATCTACTAACATACTCACCATCACCAGTAGTTTGACGGTTGACAGGCAGCAGAAGTAACCATGTTGAATGTAACTTTGAGGAGGCTTGCAGAGGCCAAATCAAGCTCAGTGCCGTCTCGCCGTGACCTCACAAATTTTGAAACAATATAGCTCCGCATTAACATTGGTTGACAGAAGGTGGGGGCGATATGTCCTGTATAAACACAAACTCACTTCCTTGACAACAGCTCTGCTCTGAGAAGCACAAGTATGAATGCCCTGACTTCTGCAGAGGCCGTATCGCAGTAAATGCTGTATGTTCAATGCAGAC
The DNA here is from genome assembly GCF_036934945.1 of Oncorhynchus masou masou. Classification (NCBI taxonomy): domain Eukaryota; kingdom Metazoa; phylum Chordata; class Actinopteri; order Salmoniformes; family Salmonidae; genus Oncorhynchus; species Oncorhynchus masou. The sequence goes on along the minus strand of NC_088216.1, from coordinate 33,796,852 downwards.
ACCAGAATATCCATAAATTGGAGTTAAGTAAACCATACCCAACCCTCCAGTAGTTTCGATAAATTCACTTACAAAACACAGTTTTATACTTTGTCGTCAATTTTGACTCTGAAATGAATGTTTCTGACTCATATCGACGCCACATAGAACCAACTTCTCTGGTTTGAAACGGCCTAAGGGGCAGTTGACCATCTTGGCAGGAGTTTTTGCTCTTGCTCCACACAAAAAAAGTATACACTGAAATCAGATTCAGCTTTCCTTGACTTTGCAGGCTTTGATTTAGAAAAAAAGACCAGGCAAAATGCATGGAAACAGATGAACCTGCGCAGGAACTGGAATACACATTTGCAGAATAAAAAATGTTAAGTATTTAAAAGGAAATTGCTTTCCCATCATAATACAAAATACTTCCCAGCATGGCCGCCTGTAGTAAACACTGCATATACACTGCCAGCCAGGCCAGAATCCTCTTAACAGACAGCAACGAGATTAGATCAGAGGCTTAAGGGTTTATATACAGGCTTACCACCCAGATGGGAAAAAACAATACAAGGTCAATATATGGGGTCTGTGTGTGTGTCTCCGGAAAGCATTGTGTCCTGCAGTCCAAGCAGATGGATGCACTTTGCACTGGTTAAACTCGTACCGCTCCAGCTTTATTAGTGTAAAGCCATTTTGCATTTGGATCATTAAGCTACCCTATGGATGGAGCAAGGGTTTCTAAATCACATTTTATCCGATCAATTTCGTCATTTAGAAGCCATGTTGAAATAAATGTCATTGTTTGCACTTATTTAACAACATACGCAGATGTGAGTAACTTGGAATGTAATATTCTCAGTTTAGAGCTACAGTCTGCGATTCGAAAAACAATAAATAGGCTGCTCTGCCTCTTATTTTGATATACAGCTGAGCTGAGGGATGGGGCTTGGGAAATGTGACCCCACTCAAGTTCATAGACAGCACTCTAGATGCACTCTAGCCTGTTCATGACACCGAGAGGATAGTTTCAATAATGTTTTCAAGCTATACACTGTTTGTTTACAATGACATTGTTTATAAACAATGGAGTAAAACAAGCTTTTATTTGGTTGTATGTCAGGGTAAGACCGTTCCGTTGTACTAAACTCATGAACTATGCATAAGTTATATTCTTAAAGAATCAATGGCATTAATTTAAAATCCAAAAATGGATGTATCAGTTCCAGACTGTATCTTTAAACCAGTCCATACTAGTAGGACTTGCTATTGTTTGCAGACCAATAACACAATAATAACCAAATCAAATTTTATTTGTCACATACACATGGTTAGCAGATGTTAATGCGAGTGTAGTGAAATGCTTGTGCTTCTAGTTCCGACAATGCAGTAATAACCAACGAGTAATCGAGCTAACAATTCCAAAACTACTACCTTATACACACAAGTGTAAAGGGATAAAGAATATGTACATAAAGATATATGAATGAGTGATGGTACAGAGCGGCATAGGGAAGATGCAGTAGATGGTATCGAGTACAGTATATACATATGAGATGAGTATGTAAACAAAGTGGCATAGTTCAAAGTGGCTAGTGATACATGTAGTACATAAAGATGCAGTAGATGATGATGATATAGAGTACAGTATATACGTATACATATGAGATAAATAATGTAGGGTATGTAAACATTATATTCAGTAGCATTGTTTAAAGTGGCTAGTGATATATTGATATATTTTACATCAATTCCCATTATTAAAGTGGCTGGAGTTGAGTCAGTGTGTTGGCAGCAGCCAATCAATGTTAGTGGTGGCTGTTTAACAGTCTGATGGCCTTGAGATAGAAGCTGTTTTTCAGTCTCTCTGTCCCAGCTTTGATGCACCTGTACTGACCTCGCCTTCTGGATGATAGCAGGGTGAACAGGCAGTGGCTCGGGTGGTGGTTGTCCTTGATGATCTTTATGGCCTTCCTGTGACATCGGGTGGTGTAGGTGTCCTGGAGGGCAGGTAGTTTGCTCCCGGTGATGCGTTGTGCAGACCTCACTACCCTCTGGAGAGCCTTACGGTTGTGGGTGGAGCAGTTGCCGTACCAGGCGGTGATACAGCCCGACAGGATGCTCTCGATTGTGCATCTGTTATAGGGCTAAAAGGAGTTGTAGCTTTCATTATTAAGCAAATATTCAAACTAGTTCAGCGCAGAAACTTGGTAACTAACTACAATGACCATAATCCATTGCTCCTGTTCTTTCCATTTCGGACAGAGACAGATACACTTTTACACCTGCTATGCTAGGTTAGAGACACAGACTGCATGAGAAATGAATGTACACAATGACGAGAGGGGTAGAGACAGTTTGTGAAAGTATGCCTAATCTACTTTGGAGAACTAGTCCAATGATTTCGTCAGACAGCTCTGGAGCATACAGATGATCTTAACTTGACCACTCTTTTGTCATGGGAGAATTTTCCTAATTTTCCTAATTCATCAGGATATTCAAATGAGCCTCGTGAGTGGCTGTAAATGAGCAGTTCTCGTTCTCCCGTACGGGTGGTAGTCGATTCATTGGGATCAGGGCTATCAAAATCATGTTCTCTCTCGCTCACACAAAAGCTAGGCCTACTGCAACATTCAAATTGATAAACATGTATCTGAAATGCAGCCATACTCATCAACAGCCATTGTTTTATTGATCTCCACTAGGGTACCACATACAAGTGTGTAGCATATCCTAAGGTCTGTGGTCATTTAGTGGTTAGGGCCACTGCGTTCTGTGCGCAGATATAGACCTACTGTGTCAGCGTGGGTCCGATTCCAGACCACAAAAAGCGCTATTGACTTAATGTAGTTACACATTTCAAATATGAACAGTCCATGGTTATTTTAGCCCCAATCTAGGTAAGAAATTACCATCCCAAATGCTTTTGTATAACATTATTAGGAAATAATAATAACAATCAGTAGGCTATACCAGCATTAGTTTCCGTTCATACAACATGTTGGCTAAATTGCCACAGTAGAGGAAATACTTTATTTCTATTCTAAGAACTTTTGTCTATAACCACGTTTCCATCCATGGTTTTTATGTGAATGAAGTCATACCTTATAAAAAAATTTCACGGCAGCTGTGATGGAAACAGGAAGTTTTGGTACAATTTTATAAATGTCGACAGATAATTTGTTCGTTCGACATGGTGGGATCTGTTTGTGTATGTAAAATGAATTAGGAACCAGATAATGGGACAGTTAGAAAAGATATCAGGACAGTTGGAAAATATACTGGGACACCTTGCAATCATAATGCAATATGCACCTACACACACAGACTGTATTTTCTACAAAGTTACAGAAAGCTAAACGCTCTTTTTCAGAGCATCTGATGACAATGTGTAACAGTCTTGAGACAACATTAGCTGGGCCTAGTGTTTTATATGCAATGTAATGAACAGTGTCCTGACGAGAAGGCAAACGTTTCTAACAATGCCAGGAAAAATCTGGCACCATCAGCTCATTGTTATGTATGTATCCAAATGAATGTCAAGCAACAAGCTATAAAGCTAGCTTCTAGCCTAGCATTTGATATGCAATGTGATCTCCTCGTAATGAACAGTGTCGAGTGTCCTGACGAGAAGGCAAACTTTTCTAGCTGTGCCGGGCAAAATCCGGCATCATCAGCTCATTGTAATGTATTCAAATGAATTTCAAAAGAAAACATCTTAAACTAATGCTTTTACAGAAAATTTGCTGTTATTCTGCCTTCAGAGGTCATGACTGTGTTAGATTTACCTAGTTGGCTAGCTAACAAGCAAGGGACAAGAATGTTGCCAGCAAGCATGGCAATAGAACATATAGAATGAACTGGGTCACATCTCTTGCAACCCAAAGATAAGAAAGTATGAATTCTCTTATAAGGAAAATATGAAATATATTTATTATTTCTACAATTAAATGTGTGTGATTTAGTATTGTTTTCATTACCTTGGAGAAATTAACTTTGCAAAGGGACTCGATTTCAGCACTGCATCGTCCATTATTTCCAAGATAATGTACAGAACATCAGCGTTTATCCCTTACATGTTCTCCTTCTATGCATAATAATCTCATTGTGTAGAATAGCCTACCCGCATTGTATCTGTGAGCTGTTGGCTAGAGCGCAAGTGCCAAGACCAGGGTAGACACATTTTCTATTTATTTGGTACATAGAAACGTACGCGAAAAAAGTACATTTTGTGTGCACTACATCATCACACACTGATTTTTATCCACAAGAAGTCAGTTTGTTGGAAACATACCACTGGTGGGAAAATGCACATATTTTCTTTATGCAGATTATTTTATATTCTCATGAAAATCTGTCGCCAATTGGATGGAAATCTAGCTAATGTCAAATAGATCAATCGCCCTTAGTCTGTTCAAAAAGGACTCAGTTGTTGTGATGACAATACCAACCAAAGGGCAACATACAGTGGGGAAAAAAAGTATTTAGTCAGCCACCAATTGTGCAAGTTCTCCCACTTAAAAAGATGAGAGAGGCCTGTAATTTTCTACAATGTGATTTTCTTTTATTTTTTTCTCATTTTGTCTGTCATAGTTGAAGTGTACCTATGATGAAAAGTACAGGCCTCTCAACTTTTTAAATGGGAGAACTTGCACAATAGGTGGCTGACTAAATACTTCTTTGCCCCACTGTATCTTGAAAGACTTTGGTTGCAAGCCGGACACCAACACCATCTTTTAGGGAGTGGTAATGATGTGACCTTTAATGGTTGCAATTGAGATCAGCTGTGCAGGTGAATTTAGCCTCTTTGATTGTTTAACGAGAGATCAGAATTGGCATGTTCCAATCCCATGTATCTTTCACCGAAGAAGCTATCCCATTACACCTTGTGGCGCAGCGGGAAAAAATGTATATTCCTGATTTAATGGCGGACAGAAGTCCCTCGGATTACATTTTCTAGAAGAATACGGAATAACTTCAGGAAATGTAAGTATAACGTTTATTTATTCACCAAATAGTGAAGATTTTCAACAAATTACTTTCATAGTGTCACGTTGGCATGAATGATTCGGGAGACAGGTGCAGGAATACGTAATATGGGTTTTTATTTCACCCAAATTACGGCGTGCCATGTAAAAGCACGAGAGGACCAAACAAACACATAACAAAAACACAGCGTTGATACCCAAACAAAAGAGCGAGGAGTACCTTGAATAAATAACACACACTCACGATGATAAACACACGGGACGAGACCCGTATGTAACGGCGTTCTTCATTTGTCGAAAGAGAGTCGGACCGAAATGCAGCATGTTGGTTACTCATGTTTTTTAATATAACAAATGGCGATACATAAAATAACAAAAACAACAAACGGAACGTGGAAAACCTATACAGTCTGTCTGGTGAACACTAACACAGAGACAGGAACAATCACCCACGAAATACAAAGTGAAAAACAGGCTACCTAAATACGGTTCCCAATCAGAGACAACGAGAATCACCTGACTCTGATTGAGAACCGCGTCAGGCAGCCAAACCTATGCAACACACACCCCTAATCAGCCACAATCCCAATAACTAAAAAACCCCACTAAGAAATACAACAAACAATAAACCCATGTCACACCCTGGCCTGACCAACTAATTAACTAAAACACAAAATACTAAGACCAAGGCGTGACACCGTAATCATCTGCGCAATGCACAAGGGCACGAAAGCCCAAAACACACAGCACAGGTACTCACACGCACTAATGGACATTGGAACAATAATTGACAGCACCATGGTGAACAAAGGGCAGGTGTGCGCAATGAAAGCTCCAGAGGGATCCGTGACACAAAGCTATGAATTTTTAGTTAAAATGTTGAGTAACTGGTATTTATCAGCCCGGTGCAAAGCTAGCTAGCTAGCTAACACCATGGCCGCTATAGCTAGCTAGCAGGCGATCTCATCCTGCTTATCGGCTGTATAGAGATTAACAACTAAACTAACTAATTGTAGATTCAGCAATGTGTCAATTGTGAAGACCCAATAATTTTATATATCATGAATTGGTGAACTTGCTAGTGCACTAAAGACATATAGCAAATTGTTTCCCCCCCATTTGAGTTCAGGGACTAAAGTGGGCACCTAAATACGTTTCACTCCATTGCATTGGCTTGGCAGGAGAAAACAGTCCTGCTCGACTCATTTGGAGTTAAGACATTTTAACAACATCTGATGAAAAACGGCTTGCTCGCCAGCCAAGTTATTTGTGCATTCTGTTGATGAGTCTGTTTTACTAGCTAGTCTGTTTACCTAACTAACTTTCGCTAACTGCCTCTTGCCACTTTCCGTTATTATATTGTGTTGCACCATTGGGGTTAGTGTTACTAGGTAATATTAGGGCCAAGCCTTGGCCAATTGCACATTAATTAGGTAGTTGTGGGTTCAGCAACTTGAACCAGCAGTGACATTTTAGCAGTGAGGTTAATTTCTTCTTCCTTGTCTCTGCTTGTTCCAGGTTGAAGCACATCCCACAATGACACTCTGCAGATGTAAAGAACTTGTTGTGAACCTCCCAGCCACCAGGATAATTACCATATCCCAGGGTATTATTCAGGAGCCAACACCGCAATTTAGATTTAGAAAAAGATTCACCCATGCTATTGTTTATCATGCAGATTTGTCATGGCAATGTAATTTATGAAGCCCATTCCAAATTACAGACATGATTTATGCCGTGGGGATTACAGTGTGCAAGTCTTCAATTTAGACCACAATTACTTTAATTAGGTGTTAGTGAAGGGCTGGAACAAAAACCTTTAAACTTCTGTCCTGTGTATAAAAAAAAAACAACCGTGTGGCTGTCATGACTAAATTTGCCCTCCTACTGAACAAGCTTATGAATGTTGGAGGTTAAGCTCCTTGAGATGTCTCTCATTTGGGAATGACTGTTTTAAGGACTCAAAAACCCAAAGAATTTTAACATTAAAAATTACAAGTGTTGATGCCTCCACATGTTTCTGGTTTTGAGGCTTGGGCAGCTGGTGACTGCAGTTCATACTGTATGTCTAATCCCCTGCAAGGAGAGAGAAAAGCATCAATAGTATTACAATGCTGTATTAATTGAATTGAATATATATTCCTGTTTGATGTGCATTTATTTAATTATAAAATCATCTTATATTACATTCTAATATTTGTTTTGGATCATATGTATTTAGCTTACATTAGGATGAAGTAGTTTAGGCCTTCTCATCTAGTTAGATTGCATCATATCACCTTTAATAATATGCACGGGTGTGATAGTTGTATGAATTAATCACAATGCAAGCCTACTCAGTAGAAACAAAACATTATCAGCTCTAATGCTATAATAGCTTCACAGTGAAACACCACTATTCTGACTATTAATCATACAGTCAATAAAATATATGATTTAGCTATCTAAAAAAAAACATAGCCTGTATGATATCATGCAAGCAAGCTTACCTATGTCCACAACGATGGAGCAGCAGACCAAGCAATGTGCGAGAGGAGGACCTGTACTGTAGGATAATTATTCTCGTCGGTGTCAACGTCATTTATTAACAGGTACTGAGATATCTACTCTACTTGTTTACTTGTTATTGGTGTCAGATATTTCCATTTTGGGATAGTTGTTCACTGAATTGCTAGCACTTCATTTCCTAATGCTTTTGTTGAAAAAGATTATCGAAAACCATTCAATTATGTCATCGAACCGAAACCGAACCGAACTCAAAAAGCACTAATCGCTCAGCACCATCCAACACAGAAACACTGCTTGGACTAATACAGTAGGCCTAGGCTATTACTCAGATGTATCCTGTTGGTTGGCCTACTGTAAAAATACATATGTTTTTATTTAACATTTATTTGCACAAGGAGTCCCGTTGAGACCAAGGCCTCTTTCGCAAAGGAGCCCTGCATACACAATTTATAGGCAACAAGTTATACGATTTACCACAAATTATTATCCTATGTATTTCTTATTTGGCATTTGTGGAAGGGTTGTCACTTATGATCTAAGAGTTAACATTATTTTACATTGGTTTAGCAAAAATAGTTTCAAGACCTTGTATTGATTTATAACTAGTTTGCTAACTGTCAAAACATATATACAATATATATATATAAGGTCAGTGTTACATTGACCATTGTTACAACTTGTGTCGCCAGTTGAATTGTCGCTGCGCAATAATTGAGTTGCTTAGCAACCTGGAAATAATGAATTCGCTGCCAAAGTCCACACGACAATTTCTTTCACACACTTTATAATGAGTAAAATGTATCAGTGTGCTGAAATCTGCTTGCCAAGAAAGAAGAAAGTCCGCGAGTCTTTCCAGTAAGTACAGTATTTCTGATTGTAAAAGGCCTAGATTCGATTTTCAGAAGACATATGACTAATGATTGTGTAGATATTGATTCAATAAACGTTCTTCATAATCATTATGTGCACACTTACAAGTAATCCACGAGGTATTTTAATGACTATTTTAATTATTTTAAATTCGTATTTGTCGTTTATAAACGTTTCTACGGCAGGCAATGATTTACAACCCAATGCTATACAGTTACATGTGAATTGTTTCTATCTGTTAGGCTATGTCCTATTGCAACAATGTGATTTGGAGGTTGGCCTATTTGCTGCCGTTTATTTGTTCTTGCAAACTTTAAGTAGATTGACTCTTTCCCTCTGTTTTTAGCTCAAACACATACAGGATATTTGATGAAAAGATACCTGACAGATTGGAACCTGATAAAGTCTATAAAGTCCATTCATATGCTCAGAGAGATCCCAAGGAATATGATCAGCTTAAAATACACAATACCCCACAAATGTACAATGCCAAGTTCATAAGAACCAATGTCAGGTTCATGAATGCACCCATTTCTCACATGGAGACAGAGAGTACAATGGCTGAGCAGGTATGTTCCATGAAATGCTATTCATAATTGTAACCATTCTGCAATGACCAGTTTAGTTCCATGCCGGATAAATAAAATAACTTCCAGTTTAGTTACATTTCATACCATGATAATTCATTTTCTCTCCATGAGACTTATAACAGTGTCACTGGTGGCCCAATACATCGTATCACGATGTGAGCACCCAGGCACCTTACAGAAAGGACAGCACTCAGAGACAAGACTACCAGGCCATTCAACAAACACACGCCCTGGTCAGACATGGGAGGAACAACAACAGAGTGCCTGCTTCAGGAATCGGTGAGCGTGTGTGCGTGCGTGTCTTGTGTGTGTGTGTTTGCGCAAGCACGTTCATGATTGTTTGGTGTTATCCAATTAGGCCTCTATCTTATACATTCACTTGCATTAGACTCAAATAAAGGCATTGATACTATGTCAGGTTGGCACTTAGGGTTGAAGGAGTGTATGGATTAGAACAAATAGATTTGTGTTGCTTAGTTGCATCTGAAAGGAGATCTGTGAAAGAAAGATGTAACTAATTAACTGCAGTGAGTGACATTTTACTACATGGCTTTTGGTTCACAGTTCCCATGCTGAGCTCTATTGGTAGCCCAAAAGTGTTGCTCGAGCACATGTCTTTTATTCACCAATATGATTCAAGGAAATTACAGGACCAACCATACCAAGGAAGGGTAAGATTTATACAATTTCTCAGTAGTCATTTTGCTGCTTTCTATCCTATGCAGCTAACATTTAATAAAGTCTTGTTCCTGGAAACTCACAGGGCAGGTTTCCAAGACACCGATTAAGCCTCGTCCTGATCATTCTCCATGGAGAATCTCCATTGAAAGCATTTTTTTTTTCATCCAGGACTAGGATTAATCTGTCTGTGAGATCAGCCCATGGGTTCAGTGTTAAATCATGTGTATTAGTTATGGCCTGGAATGTATAGTATTTTTCCAAAATCAAATGTAATATTGCAATGTTACAAATGTTATACTGTGATGGTATTTTAATGAATTGATAATGCTCTTATTTACATTCTCAGAATGTGATCCAAGAAATACAACAAAATGGGATTCAAAGCAAATTAATATTAGCCTTCAAACGTTCTCAAAACTTTCCTTTGCTCGATCGGGGCGTCAACTTTGGACAGCGTTTGAACCATGTGATGAACTCAACTCCCAGGCACAGCTGCATTCCCTCCCTCCCTCCCTCCCTCCCTCCCTCCCTCCCTCCCTCCCTCCCTCCCTCCCTCCCTCCCTCCCTCCCCCTCCCTCCCTCCCTCCCTCCCTCCCCACCCTCTGCTTCCCCCTACCTCTCCCTCCCCACCCTCTGCTTCCCCCCAGTTATGCTCATGTCTGTTTCCCCTTTCTCCAGCGACATGGAGCTTTAGTGTGGAGCGAGGCTGGGCCATGGTCTCCTGTCGGGGAGAGCACATACCTCAACTCCGAGGGGTCATGTTTGCCAGTGGTGCGGGGAGGAAGAGGGGGGAAAGAGGTAACCACTCCCCAGCAGCAAGTTTTCAATGACGGCAGGATCCACTCAGGAAAGGCGGGCCCCAGCGCTAAAGGCACCAAGGCCACCGCCTGCCACTCACCGACCCATCCCTCCAGCCAGCTGTTTCACAGCTTCTATACTCCCATGACACATAGGGGAGGGGTTGAGGGAGGGTTTGAGGGGATCTCCTCAGTCTCTGACAGGGCTGCGGAGGGTCGGAGAGCTATGCATGCGGACGGCGAGGGGACTGTCTTGCAAAGGCAGGGATCCAACAGTCAACAGGTGGAGGTTCAAGCCCCAGCCCAAATTGCAGGCTCAGAGCCTAACAACTGATGGCACTGATGGCATTTTAACACTTTAGGGGCTGACTTATGTAAAGATCTGAGTAGAAATCGGTTGCAATTGTGTTACATTTTTGGTCAAAAGTAAGATAAAGATTAAAATAATAAAAGGTTCAACCTGCAAAAGTAACTGCTGTATTTTCAATTCAAGAAAAATACTGTACATGGTATGTACAACTGTCATACCTAATTCTAACCCCAAATCAGGAGCCCTAAGCAAGATTTGGTTGGGCCCCCCCTCCCCACCTTGCAGCAAAACATTTTTTGTTGCTCCCCTCTTGATGGCTGAGAACTTTTTTTAAAGAACATTTCCTGCAATCCTATACATTTTGCCATGGGGCGTAGATGAAATGTTGCAGTTTTAAAGCAAGTTTTCTGTAATTTTACACATTGTACCATGGGGTGGAGAGACATTCTTGCTGTTTAAACCTAATTTCCTGCAATTCTACACATTTTGCCATGACTTATGCCATGTTAATATGATATTTGAGTGAGAATGTCTAACAAAATCAATGGGGCCCCACTGGAAATCAGAGCCCTGGGCACGTGCCCTGCATGCCCGGTCAGTATTCAGCTATGATTACTATAAGTTTAGGTAGCTGGCTAGACTAACTACCAATTTTGTTTGTTTGTTGCTGATATGGCAAATTGAGTGATTGTCAGTGACTGACATAACAAGAGAAAAGCTTCCAAAAGATGCACAACCAAATTTCAAAATGGCACCTAGTTTATTCTACTATTCCCTGACTGAGTTCCTAAAAAAATTGGAACTAAAAAATGTTGGGTTGAGGGCCCCCTAGTGGCTGGTGGCCCTAAGCGACCGCTGATGTCGTTTATGCCTGAGCCGGCACTATCCAAAATATAAGGTTGTTTTACTTAAGAATGTTTGGCTGAAAAACTCATTAAAATTGTGACTATTGTGGCTATAGATTGTGACTGATGTACTGGAGTGTTAACATGAACAGACTATATTTATAACGTTTAGCAAATTGAATATACTTTGCCAGCATACAATTTTTGGAAAAAAAAGAGCATGTTGAAACCATAGAATACAGTTTTTGTGAGCTATCTAATCGCTTTTCATAGTCCTTATGATGAAGCCCACACCAGTTTTCTGCATTTAGATAGAATAGTGGATCTGCGTCAGGTGATGGATCTATATCAGGTTTCAGTACAACTGTGTAGAATAAAAGAATAGAGGAATAGTTATTTTATTGTATATTTGGTTAGAAGGGTAATAATATACCCTTTTCCCATTACCCCCAGACACACACATGTTGAGAGGCCCAGGCATTGCAGCGCCCCTGGATAGAGAACAATTGTGTTCTCCAAGTGCCTTGCTCAAGGGAACAACGTTAGTGGTTTGTACCTGGGATTAGTGATCAGCAGCCCAGTTCCCATTTCTATTGAAACTCATCTTTACCCTAAAGTGCAGTGCCTTCAGAAAGTATTCACACCCCTTTACCCATTCCATATGTTGTTGTGTTACAGCCTGAATAAAATCTTGGATTCAATTGAGATTTTTTAAAATTTAACTAGGAAAGTCAGTTAAGAACAAATTCTAATTTTCAATGATGGCCTAGTGGGTTAACTGCCTTGTTCAGGGGCAGAACGACAGATTTGTACCTTGTCAGCTCAGGGGTTTGAACTTGCAACCTTCCGGTTAATAGTCCAACGCTCTAACCACTAGGCTACCCTGATCTACAAATAATACCCCATAATGTCAAAGGGGAATTTATATATTTTCTAAATTAATAAAAAAATATATACCTGAAATAAGTAGTCAGCCCCTTTGTCATGACAAGCCTAAATAAGGTCAGTAGTAAAAATGTGCTTAACAAAGAAAGACACCAATTGGTAGATGTGTAAAAATAGAAAAAGCAGATGCTGAACATCCCTTTGAGCATGGTGAAGTTATGAATTACACTTTGGATGGTGTACAGGCGTGCATCCTAACTCAGTTGCCGGAGAGGAAAGAAACCGCTCAGGGATATTAAAACAGTTACAGAGTTTAACGGTTGTGAAATGAGAAAACTGAGGATGGATCAACAACGAAGTTACTCCACAATGCTAATCGAAATGACAGAGTGAAAAGAAGGAAGCCTGTAAAAAATAAAAATATTCCAAAACATGTATCCTGTTTGCAACAAGGCACTTAAGTAACACTGCAAAATACTGTATGTGGCAAAGAAATACACTTCTCACTGCCTTCCTGAAGACAAACAATGTATACGAAATGCTTCAGTCTGGTTTTAGACCCCATCATAGCACTGAGACTGCACTTGTGAAGGTGGTAAATGAACTTTAAATGGCATCAGACCGAGGCTTTGCATCTGTCCCCGGGCTCCTAGACCTTAGTGCTGCTTTTGATACCATCGATCACCACATTCTTTTGGAGAGATTGGAAACCCAAATTGGTCTACACGGACAAGTTCTGGCCTGGTTTGGATCTTATCTGTCGGAAAGATATCAGTTTGTCTCTGTGAATGGTTTGTCCTCTGACAAATCAACTGTAAATTTTGGTGTTCCTCAAGGTTCCGTTTTAGGACCACTATTGTTTTAACTATATATTTTACCTCTTGGGGATGTCATTCGAAAACATAATGTTAACTTTCACTGCTATGCGGATGACACACAGCTGCACATTTCAATGAAACATGGTGAAGCCCCAAAAGCCTGTGTTTCAGACATAAGGAAGTGGATGGCTGCAAACTTTCTACTTTTAAACTCGCACAAAACAGGGATGCTTGTTATAGGTCCCAAGAAACAAAGAGATCTTCTGTTGAATCTGACAATTAATCTTAATGGTTGTACAGTCGTCTCAAATAAAACTGTGAAGGACCTCGGCGTTACTCTGGACCCTGACCTCTCTTTTGACGAACATATCAAGACTGTTTCAAGGACAGCTTTTTTTTCCATCTACGTAACATTGCAAAAATCAGAAACTTTCTGTCCAAAATGATGCAGAAAAATTAATCCATGGTTTTCTTACTTCTAGGCTAGACTACTGCAATGCTCTACTTTCCGGCTACCCGGATAAAGCACTAAATGAACTTCAGTTAGTGCTAAATACGGCTGCTAGAATCCTGACTAGAACCAAAAAATGTGATCATATCACTCCAGTGCTAGCCTCCCTACACTGGCTTCCTGTCAAGGCAAGGGCTGATTTCAAGGTTTTACTGCTAACCTACAAAGCATTACATGGGCTTGCTCCTACCTATCTCTCTGATTTGGTCCTGCCGTACATACCTACACGTACGCTACGGTCACAAGACGCAGGCCTCCTAATTGTCCCTAGAATTTCTAAGCAAACAGCTGGAGGCAGGGCTTTCTCCTATAGAGCTCCATTTTTATGGAATGGTCTGCCTATCAAATCAAATCAAATTTTATTTGTCACATACACATGGTTAGCAGATTTTAATGCGAGTGTAGCGAAATGCTTGTGCTTCTAGTTCCGACAATGCAGTAATAACCAACAAGTAATCTAACTAACAATTCCTAAACTACTGTCTTATACACCGTGTAAGGGGATAAAGAATATGTACATAAGGATATATGAATGAGTGATGGTACAGAGCAGCATAGGCAAGATACAGTAGATGGTATCGAGTACAGTATATACATATGAGATTAGTATGTAAACAAAGTGGCATAGTTAAAGTGGCTAGTGATACATGTATTACATAAGGATGCAGTCGATGATATAGAGTACATATGTACGTATGCATATGAGATGAATAATGTAGCGTAAGTAACATTATATAAGGTAGCATTGTTTAAAGCGGCTAGTGATATATTTACATCATTTCCCATCAATTCCCATTATTAAAGTGGCTGGAGTTGAGTCATTGTCAGTGTGTTGGCAGCAGCCACTCAATGTTAGTGGTGGCTGTTTAACAGTCTGATGGCCTTGAGATAGAAGCTGTTTTTCAGTCTCTCTGTCCCAGCTTTGATGCACCTGTACTGACCTCGCCTTCTGGATGATAGCGGGGTGAACAGGCAATGGCTCGGGTGGTTGATGTCCTTGATGATCTTTATGGCCTTCCTGTAACATCGGGTGGTGTAGGTGTCCTGGAGGGCAGGTAGTGATACAGCCCGCCAGGATGCTCTCGATTGTGCATCTGTAGAGGTTTGTGAGTGCTTTTGGTGACAAGCCGAATTTCTTCAGCCTCCTGAGGTTGAAGAGGCGCTGCTGCGCCTTCTTCACGATGCTGTCTGTGTGAGTGGACCAATTCAGTTTGTCTGTGATGTGTATGCCGAGGAACTTAAAACTTGCTACCCTCTCGACTACTGTTCCATCGATGTGGATAGGGGGGTGTTCCCTCTGCTGTTTCCTGAAGTCCACAATCATCTCCTTAGTTTTGTTGACGTTGAGTGTGAGGTTATTTTCCTGACACCACCTGGCCCTCTCCTCCCTATTTTCCTGGCCCTCACCTCCTCCCTGTAGGCCGTCTCGTCGTTGTTGGTAATCAAGCCTACCACTGTTGTGTCGTCCGCAAACTTGATGATTGAGTAGGAGGCGTGTGTTTCACGCAGTCGTGGGTGAACAGGGAGTACAGGAGAGGGCTCAGAACGCACCCTTGTGGGGCCCCAGTGTTGAGGATCAGCGGGGAGGAGATGTTGTTACCTACCCTCACCACCTGGGGGCGGCCCGTCAGGAAGTCCAGTACTCAGTTGCACAGGGCGGGGTCGAAAACCCAGGGTCTCGAGCTTGATGACGAGCTTGGAGGGTACTATGGTGTTGAATGCCAAGCTGTAGTCGATGAACAGCATTCTCACATAGGTATTCCTCTTGTCCAGGTGGGTTAGGGCAGTGTGCAGTGTGGTTGAGATTGCATCGTCTGTGGACCTATTTGGGTGGTAAGCAAATTGGAGTGGGTTTAGGGTGTCAGGTAGGGTGGAGGTGATATGGTACTTGACTAGTCTCTCAAAGCACTTCATGATGACGGAAGTGAGTGCTACGGGGCGGTAGTCGTTTAGCTCAGTTACCTTAGCTTTCTTGGGAACAAGAACAATGGTGGCCCTCTTGAAGCATGTGGGAACAGCAGACTGGTATAGGGATTGATTGAATATGTCCGTAAACACACCAGCCAGCTGGTCTGCACATGCTCTGAGGGCGCAGCTGGGGATGCCGTCTGGGCCTGCAGCCTTGCGAGGGTTAACACGTTTAAATGTTTTACTCACCTCGGCTGCAGTGAAGGAGAGAACGCATGTTTCCGTTGCAGGCCGTGTCAGTGGCACTGTATTGTCCTCAAAGCAGGCAAAAAAGTTATTTAGTCTGCCTGGGAGCAAGACATCCTGGTCCGTGACTAGGCTGGATTTCTTCCTGTAGTCCGTGATTGACTGTAGACCCTGCCACATGCCTCTTGTGTCTGAGCCGTTGAATTGAGATTCTACTTTGTCTCTGTACTGACGCTTAGCTTGTTTGATAGCCTTGCGGAGGGAATAGCTGCACTGTTTGTATTCGGTCATGTTACCAGGCACCTTGCCCTGATTAAAAGCAGTGGTTCGCGCTTTCAGTTTCACGCGAATGCTGCCATCAATCCACGGTTTCTGGTTAGGGAATGTTTTAATTGTTGCTATGGGAACGACATCTTCAACGCATGTTCTAATGAACTCGCACACCGAATCAGCGTATTCCTTCAATGTTGCTATCTGACGCAATACGAAACATGTCCCAGTCCACATAATGGAAGCAGTCTTGGAGTGTGGAGTCAGCTTGGTCGGACCAGCGTTGGACAGACCTCAGCGTGGAAGCTTCTTGTTTCAGTTTCTGTCTGTAGGCAGGGATCAGCAAAATGGAGTCGTGGTCAGCTTTTCTGAAAGGGGGCGGGGCAGGGCCTTATATGCGTCGCGGAAGTTAGAGTAACAGTGATCCAAGGTTTTTCCACCCCTGGTTGCGCAATCGATATGCTGATAAAATTTAGGGAGTCTTGTTTTCAGATTAGCCTTGTTAAAATCCCCAGCTACAATGAATGCAGCCTCCGGATAAATGGTTTCCAGTTTGCAAAGAGTTAAATAAAGTTCGTTCAGAGCCATCGATGTGTCTGCTTGGGGGGGGATATATACGGCTGTGATTATAATCGAAGAGAATTCTCTTGGTAGATAATGCGGTCTACATTTGATTGTGAGGAATTCTAAATCAGGTGAACAGAAGGATTTGAGTTCCTGTATGTTTCTTTCATCGCACCATGTCTCGTTAGCCATAAGGCATACACCCCCACCCCTCTTCTTACCAGAAAGGTGTTTGTTTCTGTCGGCGCGATGCGTGGAGAAACCCGTTGGCTGCACCGCTTCGGATAGCGTCTCTCCAGTCAGCCATGTTTCCGTGAAGCACAGAACGTTACAGTCTCTGATGTCCCTCTGGAATGCTACCCTTGCTCGGATTTCATCAACCTTGTTGTCAAGAGACTGGACATTGGCAAGAAGAATGCTAGGGAGTGGTGCATGGTGTGCCCGTCTCCGGAGTCTGACCAGAAGACCGCCTCGTTTCCCTCTTTTTCGGAGTCGTTTTTTGGGTCGCTGCATGCGATCCATTCCGTTGTCCTGTTTGTAAGGCAGAACACATGATCCGCGTCGCGAAAAACATATTCTTGGTCGTACTGATGGTGAGTTGACGCTGATCTTATATTCAGTAGTTCTTCTCGACTGTATGTAATGAAACCTAAGATGACCTGGGGTACTAATGTAAGAAATAACACGTGAAAAAACACAAAACTGCAAAGTTTCCTAGGAACGCGAAGCGAGGCGGCCATCTCTGTCGGCGCCGGAAGTAGATATGTGAGAGATGCAAACTTGGTCTCAACCTTTAAGTCTTTACTGAAGACTCATCTCTTCAGTGGGTCATATGATTGAGTGTCGTCTGGCCCAGGAGTGTGAAGGTGAACGGAAAGGCTATGGAGCATGAACCAGCCTTGCTGTCTCTGCCTGGCCGGTTCCCCTCTTTCCACTGGGATTCTCTGTCTCTAACCCTATTACAGGGGCTGAGTCATGGCTTTACTGGTGCTCTTTCATGCCATCCCTAGGAGGGATGCGTCATTTGAGTGGGTTGAGTCACTGATGTGATCTCCCCCCCCCCCCCCCCCCCCCTCCCCCTTGGGTTGTGCCGTGGCGGAGATCTTTGTGGGCTATACTCGGCCTTGTCTCAGGATGGTAAGTTGGTGGTTGAAGATATCCCTCTAGTGGTGTGGGGGCTGTGCTTTGGCAAAGTGGGTGGGGTTATATCCTTCCTGTTTGGCCCTGTCCGGGGGTATCATCGGATGGGGCCACAGTGTCTCCTGACCCCTCCTGTCTCAGCCTCCAGTATTTATGCTGCAGTGTATTATGTGTCGGGGGGCTAGGGTCAGTTTGTTATATCTGGAGTACTTCTCCTGTCTTATCTGGTGTCCTGTGTGAATTTAAGTATGCTCTCTCTAATTCTCTCTCTCTTTCTCTCTTTCTTTCTCTCTCTCTCTGAGGACCTGAGCCCTAGGACCATGCCTCAGGACTACCTGGCATGATGACTCCTTGCTGTCCCCAGTCCACAGGGCCATGCTGTTGCTCCAGTTTCAACTGTTCTGCCTGCGGCTATGGAATCCTGACCTGTTCACTGGATGTTCTACCTGTCCCAGACCTGCTGTTTTCAACTCTCTAGAGACAGCAGGGGTGGTAGAGATACTCTTAATGATCGGCTATGAAAAGCTAACTGACATTTACTCCTGAGGTGCTGACTTGCTGCACCCTCGACAACTACTGTGATTATTATTATTTGACCATGCTGGTCATTTATGAACATTTGAACATCTTGGCCATGTTCTGTTATAATCTCCACCCGGCACAGCCAGAAGAGGTCTGGCCTCCCCTCATAGCCTGGTTCCTCTCTAGGTTTCTTCCTAGGTTTTGGCCTTTCTAGGGAGTTTTTCTTAGTCACCGTGCTTCTACACCTGCATTGTTTGCTGTTTGGGGTTTTAGGCTGGGTTTCTGTACAGCACTTTGAGATATCAACTGATGTACAGAGGCTATATAAATACATTTGATTTGATTTGATTTTTGGCCTGAGTACTAAGTGTTATATTTCGGGCAATTCCATCACAGCACATCACTGGTGGTGGCTGATTCATGTTATGGGTATGCTTGTCATTGGCAAGGACTGTAAAGATGGCGCAGAAGAAGAAGGCAGACGTTTTACGTGCCCCCAACCGATTGTGTTTTTTTGTTTGTTTATTTGCGTTGGTTGTAACTTTTTTTAAACTTATTTTGTACATAATGTTGCTGCTACTGTCTCTTATGACCGAAAATAACTTCTGGACAACAGGACTGCGATTACTCACCACGGACTGGCAGAATCATTATTTTCCTTTAATGAGTCTGACGAGGCTCACAAACGATATACTGCTTTCTTGGGAACAGGCCCAGATCCCTGTGATTTGCATGAAGAGGAGGCAGAGAAAAAGGGGTCAGCGGGCGGGCTGCCTTCTGAGAATTCGTAGGTGATCGAATAAACCCCCACTTCCTTCCATTCTGCTAGCAAACATGCAATCTTTGGACAATAAAATAGATGACCAACGCGGAAGATTGAACTACCAACGGGACATTCAAAACTGTAATATCTTATGCTTCACAGAGACGTGGGTGAACGATGACACTATCAGCATACAGCTGGCTGGTTATACGCTGCACCGGCAGGATAGAACAGCTGCGTCTGGTAAGACAAGGAGCGGAGGACTATGTATTTTTGTAAATTACAGCTGGTGCACGATATCTAAGAAAGTCTCGAGCTATTGCTCGCTTGAGGTAGAGTATCTCATGATAAACTGTAGACCACACTACCTACCTAGAGAGTTTTCATCTGTATTTTTCGCAGCTGTTTTACATCCCACCACAGTCAGAGGCTGGCACTAAGACAGCATTGAATGAGTTGTATTCCACCATAAGCAAACAAGAAAACCCTCACCCAGAGGTGAAACTTAAATTTCTATCAGCATGTTAAATGTGCAACCAGAGGGAAAAAAACTCTGAACCACCTTTACTTCACACACAGAGACGCATACAAAGCTCTCCCTCACCTTCCATTTGGCAAATCTGACCATAATTCTATCCTCCTGATTCCTGCTTACATGCAAAAATTAAAGCAGGAAGCACCAGTGACAAGATCAATAAAAAAGTGGTCAGATGAAGCGGATGCTAAGCTACAGGACTGTTTGCTAGCACAGACTGGAATATGTTCCGTGATTCCTCCGATAGCATTGAGGAGGATACCACATCAGTCATGGGCTTCATCAATAAGTACATTGATGACGTCGTCCCCACAGTAACTGTACGTACATATCCAAATCAGAAGCCATGGTTTACAGGCAACATCAGCACTGAGCTAAAAGGCTAGAGTTGCCGCTTTCAAGGAGCGGGACTCTAACCCAGAAGCTTATAAGAAATCCTGCTATGCCCCCCGACGAACCATCAAACAGGCAAAGCATCAATACAGGACAAAGATTGAATCGTACTACACCGATTCCGAAGCTCGTCGGATGTGGCAGGGCTTGCAAACCATGACAGACTACAAAGGGAAGCACAGCTGAGAGGAGCCCAGTGACATGAACATACCAGACGAGCTAAACTACTTCTATGCTCGCTTCGAGGCAAATAACATTAAAAAACGCATGAGAGCACCAGCTGTTCTGGAAGACTGTGTCATCACATTCTCCGCAGCCGATGTGAAACAGATCAACATTCACAAGGCCACAGGGCCAGACTATTTACCGGGATTTGTACTCCGAGCATGTGCTGACCAACTGGCAAGTGTCTTCATTGACATTTTCAACCTCTCCCTGTCCGAGTCTGTAATACCAACCTGTTTTAAGCAGACCACAATAGTGCCTGTGCCCAAGAACACCAAGGTAACCTGCCTAAACAACTACCGACCCGTAGCATGAACTGTTTCGAAAGGCTGGTCATCGCTTACATCACCACCATTATCCCAGAAACCCTAGACCCACTCCAATTTGCATACCGCCCCAAAAGATCCACAGATGATGCAATCTCTATTGCACTCCACACTGCTCTTTCCCACCTGGACAAAAGGAACAACTATGTGAGAATGCTATTCATTGACTACAGCGCAACACCATAGTGCCCTCAAAGCTCATCAATAAGCTAAGGACCCTGGGACTAAACACCTCCCTCTGCAATTGGATCCTGGACTTCCTGATGGGCCGCCCCCAGGTGGTAAGGGTAGGTAACAACACATCCGCCACACTGATCCTAAACACAGGGGCCCCTCAGGGGTGCGTGCTCAGTCCCCTCCTGTACTCCCTGTTCACTCATGACTGCACAGCCAGGCATGACTCCAACACCATCATTAAGTTAGCAGACAACACAACAGTGGTAGGCCTGATCAACGACAATGATGAGACAGCCTATGGGGAGGAGGTCAGAGACCTGGCCATGTGGTTCCAGGAAAACAACCTCTCCCTCCACCTGATCAAGACAAAGGAGATGACTAATCAAGAGCATGCTGACTGGTTACATCACTGCCTGGTATGGCAACTGCTCAGGCTCCGACTGCAAGGCACTACAGAGGGTAGTGCGAATGGCTCAGTACATCATTGGAGCCAAGCTTCCTACCATCCAGCCCCTCTATACCAGGCGGTGTCAGAGTAAGGCCCTAAGAATTGTCCGAGACTCCAGCCACCCTAGTCATAGACTGTTCTCTCTGCTACCGCACGGCAAGCGGTACCGGAGTGCCAAGTCTAGGTCCAAGAGGCTTCTAAACTACTTCTACCCCCAAGCCATAAGACTCCTAAATACCTCATCAAATGGTTACCCAGACAACTTCTGCTCTTTACTTGATACTTTTATTTCTTATCCATATTTTTATTAACTGCATTGTTGGTTAGGGGCTTGTAAGTAAGCGTTTCACTGTAAGGTGAACACCTGTTGTATTTGGCACATGTGACTAATAAAATGTGATTTGATTTTTCGCATTTAAAAAAATGTCATTCAAATTTTGCAGAGGCAAAATCCTAGAGGAAAACTTGGTTCAATTTCTTTTCCAACAGACTGAGGTAGCCTAGTGGTTAGTGTCGATCAAATCCCTGAGCTGACAAGGTAAAAATCTGTCATTCTGCCCTTGAACAAGGCAGTTAACCCACTGTTCCTAGACAGTCATTGTAAATAAGAATTTGTTCTTAACTGACATAAATAATAATGAAGACACTGGAAGATGAAATCATTGTTCAGCAGGACACTAACCTAAAACACAAGGCCAAAGCTTGACTGGAGTTGCTTACCAAGATGACAATGTGTTATAGTTTTGACTTGAAAATCTATGTCAAGACTTGAAAATGGCTGTCTTGCAATGAACAACAATACACTTGACAGAGCTTGAATCATTTTAAATAGAATATTGGGCAAATATTTTGCAATCCGTGTGTGCAACGCTTAGCTGTAATCGTCACCTATATATGAGATATTTCTGTATTTCATCTTCAATAAATTTGCAAAAATTTCTAAAAACATGTTTTCACTTTGTGATTATGGGATATTGTGTATTGATGGGTGAGAAAAAAAATATTGAATCCATTTTGAATTCAAGCTGTAACACAACAACATTGGGAATAAGTCAAGGGATATGAATGCTTTCTGAAGGCACTGTAGATCAGAGGTCCTTCTGAAGATCCATTATGACGTCCTGTGTATGACTGCAATGCATTATTGATACCGTGCACAATGGATGAACAAGATGAGGGCCAGTCAGAATCATGACACACCCTGTCCTTCTACAAGCAATGAATGAAAGAGAATATTACAAGTTAACTTTTCACATCTACAATTGAGGTGTAGAAAATGTGTTGTACTGTTGATATGACTCACAGATGTAATTATCTTCGATAGCCTCAGTGTCTTTAGGGCCTGCAGTCTTACATTAAAACTGGAAATGACATATCTTAAAGCCACAAAGTGACACACATTTAGTGTACAGAAGGAACATTTCCTAAATAAAGGACATATATGTTGATGTAGGCTAAACTATGCAATATATATATATTTTTTTTTAACATAATCGATATCAAATATAGCTTATTTTTTAATGGTGTAGGCCAGTCCTCGGCGATAGGTTTACTTCGCTCTCTATAATCCCCGCCCCTTCGAAATTCAGTGCAGCAGTACAGTTTTTGCTGGATTTGGGGGCGGCAGTGCGGATTCTCCCAGTCACTCCCAGCTCTTGTTGCCCAGCCTCTCGTTTGCCCGTTGCGGACTCTCAAGGAGGTGAAGTTCGTTCCTTATTATTTGATTGGTAAGTCAAATAAATGTGCTATTTCAAACAGACGAGTTTATCTCATCACATTGCCAGTTGTGTTGTAATTTTTGCCGAGGTTAGACAGTTTCCGTTACACAGATTGGCTACAAAGCAAATAGGTTACCTAAACTTACTGGGAGATGATGGAAAAATTTGAAATCAAGCAAATATGAAATCGTGACTCACGTATATAGGCATACGATTTAAACTATGTTTTGTCGGTCTTTGTTTTTTTTTTTCATAGGCCTGCGCAATTAACACCATTAGACATGTTGATGTTGTAGGCCTACTGTTCATTTCAGAAATACCTTTATTTAAAGGCATATTTTATACATTATGCGCAATTTGGATTATATTTCATTTGTATAGTGTCTGATATCGATTTCCATGGTGTTCTGTGACTTCCATTATGGGTGGAATAACGGTAGAGTAGAATGGATGCAAACAGGCGTGGTCGTGCGGATCTGTGGCGCTGCGCGGAAGGTAGCCCAGGGTGATGCTGCGAGGGCAATGATTTAGCACGTTTGTTTATTCTGTACAGTTCGAAAGACAGGCTAACTGTGGCATTAACATTATGTTTGAGTTAGGTTGTACACAATAACAAAAAATCCCCCCATTTTATGGTCCTTGGTTTACGTGGTGCGTAATTGTTGATTGATGATTTTGAGTTATTGATATAGACAATATTACTCATTTTAGGTGAAGTGTATCGGTTGTTGAAATGGCCGCAGAAGGCTAATATTAGGTTGGCAGCTACAATATTTAATTGCATGATGCGATGATGATACAGTAACTATCAAAACGTAAGTGGTCGGCTCCTCCTCAAAACATAACTTGAAGCGAGACATGAAGCGTCACCTTCATGGTTTTCTTTAGTATGTGCTAATGATCAAATACTTTACATGTATCTCGTCAACCTGTCGTTTGTGTCTCCAAGACAATTTTTATTTGGTGGACTGTAAATATTTGCGGTTGATGCTACATGCGGCCTTCTTGTCGTGATGCAGAGGACTCTTCAGCATAAAAACAGCCCAACGTTGCAGCACTAATGCGACCTGGTCGAGTCGAGTCCTCAGTGTCCCAGTCAGAGAAGGACTCAAACAACATTTAAAATGCGAGCAATGAGGGAGAAGAGTAGGTTATACAAAGGGATTTTACTGAGCAAAAAACTCGGGTTCTATAGTAGTGAAGCTATAGGCCTAGGCTACTGCAAGCATCTATTTTTCAAGCAACCACTCCACTCCATATAGCAATGAAAGAAGTCAATAACTTCCTAGTTCCAGTGGTGGCATGTTAGCATGGCCACACTGTGCTTACCTGATTGTCAGTCACAGTGGGAAATTAAGTTGTCAAATATCCACTGTGAAAAACAAAGGAAAACATGCACTGTTAAAGGTGGCATAGGATATAAAGGATTTGTAATAAGACCTTACACTGTGGTTATTCTATGGGACTTCATATTACTGAATCAGTACTTTTTCTAAACAACATGACTTGAGTGAAATGTTTGGTTCAAGTTATTTGGGGTTTTAATGGTTCTCCGGAAGTGTGTTTCATCAGGCTTTGCATGGCATAGTGGCAATTAAGTGTGGCACTCGGGTAGTGCATTTTCCTATTAGGTTTTGCTTGATGGAGCAGGCTCTTTTCTTAAGACCATTTGCTGTATGCAGACCTAGTGTCTGCCTTCCCCACTCAGCCTTGTCTGAAAGGGCGGGGTCCCTTTGCAATGGGAAAACACTTCACAGTTTGTGAATGCAGAAAGACACAAGCACGCATGCACACACACAACCTATCCATCTGTCTAATATCACACACATGGACGAATGCAAGCACATACACACACATACACAAACACAAGACGCATTAAAGCATCTTTATAAGCTCTAAAACTTGTTGTTTGTTTAAAATTGGACCAACATTTGAATGAGTTTCCAACTTAGCCTTGTACACATACAGTGTGCAGTCACATGTGGAACGTTTGTGTCTCACTGAACATATAATAGGGGTGAAGATGGTGTAAAGGCCTTTAATCACTCATGTTCCTACCAGCAGACACAGTTCTTTTTGTCTTTTGTTTTTCTCAGTTTGAGTGTCCGTGCAGCTACACCAATGTTGTTGCATTAGCCTCTCATGTCAATTGAGTTCACTGTGTAGCAGGTGCATAAAACCAAGGCATCCCTTTCAATGAGTATCATTTGTTCAGGGAGCAGTGGAACAATTATTTATATGTGCCCTGATGGTTTCACAATAAATACATCAGTTGTGTTAAGGAGAGATTATTTTCAGAGTTCTGTCTTGAATTGACCTTCAGGCTCCATTTTCCCCAAACTCTCCTTTACATTATATGCTCATCCAGTCAAATGACTGATAAAACAGTCATGCTCAAACTGCATGTCCCCTCCACTGGAAGCAAACGGCCATTTTACCCACTGGCCCTTTTGAACTACAAACTGCTTTTAAAATCTTCTACTTGTTCGAAATAGATAGTCCTGTCTTAAAGGCATCTTAAGAATCAATTATTAAGAAGACAATGAATGTCATGACATAAACTGATACCTGGTGTGTTTGGGGCTGTTATTCGAAATGGACACAACAGCATGTGTTATAGTGAAACAGGTGGTGGAGAGGGTGGTATCCTGTTTTCTATCAGGGCAGGCGATGGTCAGTAAAAAAGGAGGGGAATGGGGGAGCGGAGGGAGGGAGGGGGGGGGGGCTGGGGGACAGCTGCCACCACAGGGGTGACAGGTGAGGGCCACTGTGTGTGTGTGTGTGGGTGCGTGTGGTTGTGCGTGTGCGTGCGGCTGGTAGCCTAGCAGTAAAGAGCGTTGGGCCAGTAACTTAAAGGTCGCTGGTTTGAATATCTGAGCCGGTCAAAAATCGTCCGAAGTGCCCTTGAGCAAGGCACTTAATTGTAATTGCTCCTGTAAGTCGCTCTGGATACAAGCGTTGACTAAAATGTAAAAGTAAAAAAATAAATGGTTGGGTGATGGTGTATACATTGTTTTGGGAGTGGTCAGCCAACTGGACGTGCTTGGGCCACCTCCCCCTCAGTAGGACTGTCAAACATCTCAGCCATGGCAAGCATGTTTCCACAGCTGTGTCTGTTAGGCTGATAGGAATTGACGCTCTTATTTCAAAGACTGAGAATACCTAGAGACTGAGCCATTTGTCTTGTAGCCTCCCCAGTGCCGTTTTTGTGTCTAAAATACCAGGCCATTTAAAAGGATGGAATTTCTTGAAATTAGTAGTAATAGTTTAGTCATTTTCATTGTGTTATTCAGTTCTTTTCATCCATAAGGTGATACTATGAGTATTTAGGAAACAACACTGAGTAGATTAAGGAAAATAGAACAAAACATACGCCAATGTTTGGACTGGGGCATAACTGAAGGCAAATAGTTGATAGCATACTGTACTCTCTGTTATCTAAGCCCGAACAAAAGTAGCGGAAATGACAGACCCCTTGGGAGTGGGCGAGAACCATGCGCGGCAGCAGTAGCCCCAAATAGTTTTACTCTTTCCCAATTCTCCCCTGGATACTTGATACACATTTGTTTCCATGATTTGCCCCTAAGTGCCCTAACTCAATATCTGTCCTGTGAGGTAGAAGCACAGCAAAGACTGTGTTGGGTTGATGTTTTGTCCTTCCTAACCTCAATTGGGGCCTATAGCACCTTGAAAGCATTAGTAATACGTATTGTTTTTGGTAAGGATGAGTTACACAGCGACAAGCTTTCCTTGCATTGCTGATACGGGCTCCGAGTTGTATTTTATTCAGATCACTTACTGTTTCGACACATTAGCCATTTACACAGCTGGCTTAGAACCAAGAGAACCAAAGGAATTCTGATGGAGTGTCCTGCCCAAGGGTGCACAGCTGGGGACACCGAGACTTCACTCCTCTGACTGACCCTGCAGTAAGAAGTTGTCTTGAATGTTGGCTGTATGAGTCATATACATAATGAAATAATATAATCAATCAATCTCATTTGGTAGCAGTGCTCATCTAGAACCAAATAGTGAATGATGTGTCTAACTCTTGTTCAACTTTAGCTCATTTGCAATGGATTGTCATGTCATTCAAAATGTAGATTTGCAACTGGGCTAGTCTCTTGGAAAGGGATAAGTGTCCTTTTTTGTGCTTTAATTTGTGCCACGGCTGTAATGACATTATGCCGTCCTTTGTTTGTCGTGGTCTATCTCTTGTTCAACGGCATTCGTGCATGTTCTAAAAGCACTAACGCCCTGGACCAGCGCTATCCATGGTCTATCATTCTTGGCTGGAGGGGGAAGTTGTTGAAGAGTCTCTGGAAAAGATGAGGTAATTCTAAGAGGATGCATTTCCCAGGTCATGAACCTCCTATCACTTGTGTTCCCCCATTTCCCACGTCTCTGTGCCACGAAAGCAGGAAATCATAACCTGGTTCCACTGGTGCAGTTTCCATGTCATGTGGCTTGTTGTCACTACACAGCTGAAGGGCAGCATCCATCTTGGCTCCCTATACTCTCTCAAGCAATTTCAATACCAGCCACATTTAGCGTATGATTCATGTGTGAATAGATAATTCTTGATTCCCTACAGTTTTGACTAAGCCAAACAGGTAGTCATTTATAGAACTTAGTTAGACGTTTAATTCCACCTGTTGCATAAAGCTGTCATGGGCCGCGTTCAGACAGAAATGTTCTATCCTCCAAATACATATTTAGCATACTGTTTTTCTATGGGGGTTGACGGACAACGGAAAGATTTTTTCTTACGTAGGTCAGAACTTTAAATGAGGTTGAAGTTCTAACGGATAGATGCTTAATTCGTTGTTTCCACGAAGACATGCAAACAAGAATATTTGGAGGAAGACACACAAAAGGTTAAATGAAATGCACAGTATCCTCACCTCCCATCTTAGTAAGTGAGTAAGCCTTGTCTGAGCCAGAACGGCCCATAGGGGCAGGAGCCTTCCTCCTGTTTCTACTGCGTGAGGCAGCTTGATGTACAGGTACACCTGCTGGACAGGATGCTAGTCTGTCGCAAGGCTTTACCCCCAATCTATCTTGTTAAAGAAATAGTTCACACACAGATGATTTTATCTACTTCCCCAGAGTGAGATCAACTCGTGGATACTGTTTTTAGGTATCTGCGTCCAGTATGAAAGAAGTGAGTGATAGTTTGCTAGCTTTTCCTGTAGACTTTTCCAGTCATTGTGCTAATGCTAGTTAGCAATTGAGGAAATGCTAGTTAGCAACTTCCTTCGAACTGCACGCAGATACATCTCATTGCAAAAATCAATCAATCAAAAATAATTTGTATTTCAGATAGTATTTACATCACAGAAACTGAAAAGTAATAATTAGGCCATTTTTAGATAATTACCATTTTAGCAGGTCGTTTTTATGCAAATATAAATAACAAGTCAACAGTAAAATAAAGCAGAACCCATTATTCTTGTATCTGTTTTGTTACTGAGATACAGTGTATTCGGAAAGTATTCAGACACCTTTCTTTTCACACATTTTGTTACGTTATAGCCTTAATCTAAAATGGATTCAATCGTTTTCTCAGTCATCAATCTACACAAAATACCCCATAATGACAAAGCAAAAACAGGTTTTCATCAAGGATCTCTCTATACTTTGATCCGTTCATCTTTCCCTCGATCTGGACATGTCTCCCAGTCCCTGCCGCTGAAAAACATCCCCCACAGCATGATGCTGCCACCACCATGCTTTACCGTAGAGATGTTATTGGCCAGGTGGTGTCTGGTTTCCTCCAGACGTGATGCAAGACATTCAGGCCAAAGAGTTCAATCTTGGTTTCATCAGACTAGAATCTTGTTTCTCGTGGTCTTAGAGTCCTTTAGGTGCCTTTTGGCAAACTCCAAGCAGGCTGTCATGTGCCTTTTACTGAGGAGTGGCTTCCATCTGGCCACTCTACCATAAAGGCCTGATTGGTGGAATGATGCACAGATGGTTGTTCTTCTGGAAGTTTCTCCCATCTCCACAGAGGAACTCTATCAGAGTGACCATCAGGTTCTTGGTCACCTCCCTGACCAAGGCTCTTCGCCCCCAATTGCTCAGTTTGGCCGGGTGGCCAGCTCTAGGAAGAGTCTTGGTGGTTCCAATCTTCTTCCATTTAAGAATGATGGAGGCCACTGTATTTCTTGGGGACCTTAAATGCTGCAGACATTTTTTGGTACCCTTCCCCAGATCTGTGCGTCAAAACAATCCTGTCTCAGAGCTCTACTGACAATTCCTTCAACCTCATGGCTTGGTTTTTGCTCTGACATGCACAGTCAACTGTGGGACCTTATATAGACAGGTGTGTGCCTTTCCAAATCATGTCCAATCAATTAAATTTACCACAGGTGGACTCCAATCAAGTTGTAGAAACATCTCAAAGATGATCAATGGAAACGGGATTCACCTGAGCTAAATTGCGAGTCTCATAGCAAATGGTCTGAATATTTACGTAAATAAAGTATTTCTAAAAACGTGTTTTCGCTTTGTTATTATGGGGTATTGTGAGTATATTGATGAGGATTTAAAAAAAAATCAATTTTAGAATAAGTCTGTGACAAAAATGTGAGAAAAGTGAAGGGGTCTGAATACTTTACGAATGCACTGTACATGGG
Source organism: Oncorhynchus masou masou (assembly GCF_036934945.1). Taxonomy (NCBI): domain Eukaryota; kingdom Metazoa; phylum Chordata; class Actinopteri; order Salmoniformes; family Salmonidae; genus Oncorhynchus; species Oncorhynchus masou. The sequence continues at coordinate 33,767,197 of NC_088216.1, read as the reverse complement.
CCAGAAGAACAGGTTCATTCACTTGATTGAAGACAGTTAGGTTGGGGACATTTAAGTCAAATGCTTGCTACTTTAGGCAACAACTACATCTGTATTCTCACTTTGGGGCTCGTCTGCATGTGAAGAAAGACACATCCGTATCATAGCGTCTAGGACCAATGGAGAAAAAACAGCTAACATTTTCCAGAGGTTTTTGTCTTCAGGAAATGAAGTCATAATTGTCTGGCATGTGTGACATTTTAAGAGCATGACATTGATGCATAAGAAAAGACAGAGTACTCATTACTGGCTGTCAGAGGCTGGTTTGTCTGATTCGATCACAGTAAGATACTTGCATCTCAATAGTCTACAGTGGCCTCCACACCTCTTCTCCTCTACTTTATCTGTACCAATCCAAAAAAGGACAGGTGAAGGCAATCTGGCTCAATCGTATTAGATCATATGCTTGCATCTTGCCAGTTCTTTCTGATCCGTGCTGAGAGGCAAGCAGCAGAGGATAGTTTTAGACTCTGGAGATGCGTATAGATCAGGGGTGGGCTAATATGGCCCACAGGCCAGATCCGGTCTGCATGCCCATTCAATCAGGCCCATGGGAGGTTTGAGTGAGTTTTTTTGGAGATGGGGAAATTATTGTTTTGGGACTCCAGGCCACACTTGAATATTTAAAACTAGATAGGAAGTATGTAGAAATGATAATGGACCTATATATTTTCAAATAACTGCCCTTTTTCTGGGCTGCAAATTGATTTTAGCAAACAAATCTTTCCCCCAGAAAATCTGTGTGGCCCACCGTTTATTAATTTTTGTCCCGATGTGGCCCTCGAGCCAAAAAGTGTGCCCACCCCTGGTATAGACTGTGTCCTAATCCTTTCCTTGTATATATGACTATCAATTGGTGAAATGACTACATAGAATCTCACTTGTCAGAAGAGACCTAGCCTATACCCCAGTTGGGACCCAGAACACATTTTCAAATATATTGTTTAGTTACTGTAAAATGGTGATGCACAAAGGTATTTCTCCATTCAAAAAATAGGTTTGGTTCTCAACCCTGCACAACTGTTGTCCATACTCTTTGTTATCCCACTGGCTTTGTCATTCATCTTGCAAATAGCTGAACATTACATAATAATAAGAGCTTTGGATGTGTGCTTTTACCAACAGTATACTGGATAGCCATTAGCACATTTGAAACTGAAAACTGAACATCTTGCAGCTGTTGTAGCAAGACATTTCTCAGATCAATTTTCTCAGATTAATGTTGGTTTATTATTTAAGGATGCATGTCAGTAGAAACTGCAGACAAGTACAATTTATTTAAAAAAAGATCACCCTTTTAAGAATGGATCGTAACATTCATGTAGCTCATATGAAAATTTAAAAAAAATGTATTTTTTTTTGAATGTGTGTTTTCTGGACATGGTATACGTCAACAAACTCACTTGAGAAAGGGATTAGCATAGTATGGCATCGACTGTAAATATAATAATGTTGGAGGAGATACGGTCAGCTAATGGGGCTGAGGGAGGCAGGTAACAAAGATCTGATTGGAAGGCTTGGATCTCTTCCTTCATAATCTTAGCATGTGATGCACATGCTTTCAAACATTAATGTCAATAGAAGATTTGCACTCAAACAATTGAGTTACGCAGGCGGATGTCAAAGTAAATGAGGATTCAGGGCTGAGTGAGTCCCTGTATTATGGGGAATCCCCAAGCCTCCCTTCAACCAAAGCCCAATATTATCATCTGGAATTCACATAATTTGCCTTGTTTTTGCACAATTCTACACAATTTAGAAACTATCTAGTTTCAAATCCGACTCTGAGCAATTGTATCTCTTTCAGCACATACGCAGTAGAATATAAATGAGTGCCTTCTGTAAGGGCCTTGTTCTATGTGTGTCATGCTAAAAAGCTGTAGCACAGCTGTAGCAAGCACTTGCGCTAACACACATTCCATGCATGTGTGTCCAGTTAGTAGGAGACCCTCCCAAAATACGATTGCCTGGTATGCTAGTGATGCGTTACAAAAAGCCAGTCATACAGTAATATGGTCAGCTGCAAAACTACATGCCTTGGATAGCATACATGTTTGAATGCACAAAGACTTGAGTGGCATGATGTCTCTCCTGTCGCTTTAAACAGAGGTAGTGAAGGGGGGGCTTAACAATATATGCAATCCGTATCCGTAGCACCAGTATGCGATGCGAGGTGTAGAGCAGCATCTGTGTGGGTGTGTGGAGATACAAAATCAGATTTTGTTGCGTGTGTGTTTGGGAAGGGGATGTGTGATGTAAGAAGGATTGTATGGCTTTATACATTGAAAAAGGGAGAAAGTGTCCATATTTTATGCTCTAGAATGTCCTGCTTGCAAAGGAAATCATCATTGTGTGATTGACATGTAGATTTTAAACATGCATACCCTTGGCTTAGCCCTAGTTTAGAAACACACAGCACTGTCATGGTGAGCTGATGTAGAATGCATGAAAATGACAAACAAATTATGCCAGACGGTTGCTATATCAGGATAGTATGTCCATCATTCCCCTCTTGTCCATACAGCTTTACATGACGGACATTGTGGAGAATAGATGGTAAAATGATAGCTTCAGAGTGAACGGGTCCACACAACAGCCAACTGTTAGATAGCACAAAGGTTTCTGGGTATATAGCGCTCCATGGTGATTTGCCAAGCTAGTATCCAAGCTGTTGCAATTTCTGTTATTGCTCAGAGTGAGGGGGTGGAAGCAGCCTAGTCTCATAGACTAGATGTAGTATAGTAAATGTAAATCTGTGACACTCGATTTAGTTTGGTATGGTTACATAAGACAGAAGGTTACTTAAGGCAAAACCAAATGTAGGGTGGTTGGTTGCGATGGATGACTGGGCGTAATATAACGTGAACGTCTAGCAACATAAAGGTTGCGCGTTGAAATCTAACCAAGGACAACTTTTAGCTAATTAGCAACTTTGCAACTACTTACTACTTTTTAGCTACTTTGCAACGACTTAGCTTGTTAAATTACCCTAACACTAAACTTAAAACCCTTTAACCCCCTACAGTCGATGTCCATGCCCCCGTGGGAAATCTAATTAGCATGATGAAATAAATCCCCATCAAAATCCTTCTGTTTTAAGGTAGAGATATCCGGTTTTTTGCATGGGCTGCGTCTCAATCCAATAGTGCCTTTCTGCATCTGCGGTGGAAGGTGGCCAAGCTACAGTGGTGATTGTCAGACCAGGAGACATCCCGAAAATCGGTTTTCTCATGAAAACGTCTGTAGCGTCCAAACAGTTTGGGCTACACTCTAATATATCTGTTTTTCCATGTCTGAATCTGCCATTCAATGCATATCTATGGGCTAATAGCAGTAAGGCCAAATTAAATGTTTCATCAGAAATACCTAACATTCAAAATCAAATAGTTAAATGATCCTTGGTATGACCATCTTAAAAAATTCTTTCCATATGTTATCTTAGTAGAATCCCCCCCACCATCCCCCAGTTTAGACTCATAAGGATTAACCCTAACCCTAACCTTAACCCCTAACCCCTAGCCTAGTTAATGTTAGCCACCTAGCTAACGTTATCCACAACAAATTGGAATTCGTAAACATATCATAACTTTAGCTAATTCGTAACATATTGGACAAATTGCCATTCATAACATATCATATGAATTGTTATTCATAACATACCATACGAAATGGATGATGGACATCCACAATACATACCATGTGAAACATGACATATCATTGGAGAAACCCACATCTCCATTTACTGGATTTTCATACCATCTGAATAGGGTGTCAATATCATGATACTTTTTCTTGGGGGAGGAGGCAGGTGGGACATTCAGATTCTGAATATACCCCATAGCCTCAGTTTTTTTTTGAATGTATGTAAATAACATGTATTCCATCAATGGAGGTGCCTTGTAACTGGAATGTATCTCTTGTAGCCTGCTCTCATTCTGTGAAGGAAACATGACTTTCTGTAAAAATAAATGGTTAAAATGTTGCCATTTGAAGAGAGAAAATGCTGGTTGATATTCTATGATTGCACCATCTCAGATCAATGTAGATCTCAGTTCCCTAGTGGGTGAAATTGTGTCTGCGAGTGAAATATCATTACATTTATAGTTGAGTCATTGAGCAGATACTCTTAACCAGAGCAACTTATCCAGAGCAACTTACTAAATGGCACATTGACAGATAATTCCCTTAGTCAGCTTGGGGATTAAACTAGCGACCTTTCGGTTACTGGACCAACATTCTTAACCGCTGAACTGGACTGCTTTGCCATAATTCTTAACCTGGGGTGTATTCAAGAAGGTGAAATGTTCAAACTGTTGCTCATAGAAATGTGATGTGTAGAGATGATATTACTCACCTATCCTGAACAAACCCTAGATTTAGTGTGATGAAAGGGCTGTGGGGTGAAGTTTCCCCTAGGTACAGGCTAGGATTAGTTTCCTTTACCCAATCCTAACCCGCCTGGCAAATTATCAGAGCCTCGGGACAACTTCACCCTACTCCGAATGAAAGGGCTGTGGGATGAAAAATGATAATATATCGAACAGAAATGCCAGCCAATAGAGATGAGTCTAAAAGGCCTGCTTTAAATATCCCATAGGTTTGAGCAGCCCTGAGATTGTCGGGAAGGGAGTTCCAAAGGCGTGGTGTGTGGGAGGAGAGAAATAGAGGGAAGGGGGTACTGAGCCTGACTTGATAATTCTAGCAGTTGTGAGAGCCTTTGGAAGAGGAGGACACCTAGTGGTGGTATGGTAGGGCTTTGTAGTGTTTCTTCTTCTTCGAGAGAGGATGGCTACCCACTGGGCACAGATGTCAGTTCAACATCTCTTTTTGATTTACATTTGGTTGAGTTGTCAACTCATGTGAATTCAATGTGAAATCAACAAAACGTGTCACCATGTCATTGGATTTAAAGTTGACTGAAAGACTAAATTCCCTTACGTTGATGACTTTTTGCAAATCCAATCAGTTTTCCATGTTGATTCAATGGTATCACATTGACTCTTTTTTTAAACAACATGGAAACATTGGTTCAACCAGTTTTTGCAGAGTGGGTAGTTTCATGTTATTCCTCTCTGAAATTAGTAGATGGAAAGGTCTATAGTGAAATTTACGCTATATTGCAGGCAGGGAGTACATGTCGACTTGCAGGAAAAATCAGTACACACGAAGGAATTTAAGAAACCCAGTAAGTATTTGGCACAAGAACATCATTTTAACAACATAATTCAAATTCTTAAGGTATTTCTTACAAAGAATGAATAGATGAACCTGTATCTACTACCTGACCCCTTACAGTCTGACCTGATGACTGACCTTTGACCTAAACTCACCCAGCAAAAAGTATACCTGTATCTCAATATGAACAATGCATCACTTCTGCATTTGATATTTGCCATATTTTAGGTTTGACGGAAGTCTGTTTTTACATCTTCATGGGATTTTTCCACAGGGTTAGGGAGTGTTTGGAGGGCTCATGTTACCTGTTCCATTAGAGTTGTTCTAGCCCCAGAGGACCCTTATTAGCTCTGCTTTCCTTTCAGGACATTAACACGAAGGCCATTCCCATATCTCCTCCTCCATTTCCTCGAGGGCTGATATCTCCTCTTACATCCAGTAAATGTTAAGATCACTAATGCATAATTGCTAATAAACTTTTTTTCTGAATCCTAGGACTTCTTATGATGATTAAAATGTATCCCCACTTGAATCATTCCATCAAAACAGAACATTTATTTTGTATTTAGAATATGGATGGGTGCCTCCCGAGTGGCGCACTACAGACTCGGGTTCGATCCCAGGCTGTGTCACAGCCGGCCATGACCGGGAGACCCATGAGCCGGTGCACAATTGGCCCAGCGTCGTCCTGGTTATGGGAGGGTTTGGCCGGCCAGGATGTCCTTGTCCCGTCGCGCTCCAGTGACTCCTTGTGGCGGGCTGGGTTCCTGCAAGCTGACTTTCGGTCGCCAGTTGTACGGTGTTTCCTCCGACACATTGGTGTTGCTGGCTTCCGGGTTAAGCGAGCAGTGTGTCAAGAAGCAGTGAGGCTTGGCTGGGTCGTGTTTCAGAGGACGCATGGCTCTCCACCTTCGCTACTCTCGAGTCCATACGGTAGTTGCAGTGATGGGACAAAACTGTAACTACCTATTTGAGAGAAAAAGGGGTAAAAGTGAAAAATATATATAATACGGATGGACATTTTTTATTAAAGAAGACATAAACGATCAGTACAGAGCAGTTGAGCAGAAGTATTATCAATGATTGCCGTAAAGTAATGCTTTTGCATAATTTCAGCCAGTAGTTTTGAATGTTGTGATCATGTGCCAAAACGGGTCCCTGAAGATTTTGCACAATTGTGTTCTACCTCATCTATGCCGTATGATATGTTACGTCCTGCATTTAAAAAAATGTGCATGGTATGTTACAAATTCCAATTCGTACAATATGCTATGGATTTGTAAATTTTTAAGATCCTGGACTACATCTTTAAAATTATTTGAATTATTTTTTATCAAACAAAGACTGAGAACTTGAGAATTTGTATGTTCAGATAACTAGTCAAATATAGACATTAGCTGTGTTGGTAACCAGCTAATGAAATTGGTTGAGTTGAATACTCTTTGTCGGTAATGGCTTGGCAGTCTTAGGAGCAGGTTAGCATTTTTCATGTCATGCAGGCAGCTCTGCAGTGTCAGCACTAGCTGGTACATCTACAAAGTCATAAAATCTGATTTTAAACCTAACCCTTACCTTAACCACACTGCCACCGCCTAACCCTAACCTTAAATGAAGACCAAAAAGCGAATTTTAGTTTTCTGTAATATTTACAATATAGCTAATTTTGACTTTGCGGCTAGCATATCTAGCCGAAATCGCTCAGTTCCGCCTCCAGGACAAGACTCATGGCAATACATGTCAACCTGCACCCTCGGCTACATCACAAATGACACTCTATTCCCTTTATAGTGCACTACTTTGAGCAGGGCCCATAGGGTGCTAGGGAAAAGGAAAAAGGGTGCCATTTGGGACTCATGCCTAGACAGGGGAGGGATAGAGGGGGATACACAAAGTATCAGAGGAGGAGGAAAAGGCTGAGGCAATCTATAGACAACTACTAATGTTTACAGGAAGTGGAGAGCCCTTTGGTTGCAGTTTCTGCTGATGATCATATGCACTTAGAATTGTCTGCTAAGTGGCGAAATGGGTAAAAGGCAGCTGTAGTTACTGTGGAGGCCTCTGGTTAAGGAAATAAAGTATGTACTGTATGTACACTGCTGCTTCCATCAACTGTAGGAGCTGTGATAATAACAACGCCAATGATGACGCCCTCCGTCTCGCTTTCTTTATTATTCTTATTAATTATTATTTATTGTAGGGTATGAGGCCTATTTTCATAAGCATCTGATTGGGAGTATTATTAGTTTATGTATTATATACAGTACCAGTCACAAGTTTGGATACACCTACTCATTCAAGGGGTTTTCTTTATTATTACTATTTTCTACATTGTAGCATAATAGTGAAGATATCAAAACTATGAAATAACACATGGAATCATGTAGTAACCAAAAAAAGTGTTCAAAAAATCAAAATATATTTTATATTTGAGATTCTTTAAAATAGCCACCCTTTGCCTCGATGAAAGCTTTGCACACTCTTGGCATTCTCTCAACCAGCTTCATGAGGAATGATTTTCCAACAGTCTTGAAGGAGTTCCCACATATGCTGAGCACTTGTTGGCTGCTTTCCTTCACTCTGCAGTCCAACTCATCCCAAAATATCTGAATTAGGTTGAGGTCAGGTCATCTGATGCAGCACTCTATCACTCTCCTTGGTCAAATAGCCCTTGCACATCCTGGGGTGTGTTTTGGGTCATTGTCCTGTTGAAAAACAAATGAAAGTCCCACTAAGTGCAAACCAGATGGGATGTCATATCGCTGCCGAATGCTGTGATAGTCATGCTGGGTAAGTGTGCCTTGAATTCTAAATAAAACACTGACAGTGTCACCAGCAAAGAACCCCCACTCCATCACACCTCCTCCTCCATGCTTCATGGTGGGAACCACACATGCTGAGATCATCCGTTCACCTTCTCTGCATCTCACAAAGACATGGCGGTTGGAACCAAAATGTTTACATTTGGACTCAACAGACCATAGGACAGATTTCCACCAGTCGAATGTCCATTGCTCATGTTTCTTCGCCCAAGCAAGTCTCTTCTTCTTATTGGTGTCCTTTAGGAGTGGTTTCTTTGTAGCAATTTGACCATGAAGGCATAATTCACGCAGTCTCCTCTGAACAGTTGATCTTGAGATGTGTCTGTTACTTTAACTCTGTGAAGCATTTATTTGGGCTGCAATCTGAGCTGCAGTTAACTCTAATTAACTTATCCTCAGCAGCAGAGGAACTCTGGCTCTTCCCTTCCTGTGACAGTCCTCATGAGTGCCAGTTTCATCATAGTGCTTGATGGTTTTTGCAACTGCACTTGAAGAAACTTTCAAAGTTCTTGACATTTTCCTGATTGACTGACCTTCATGTCTTAAAGTAACGATAGACTGACGTTTCTCTTTGCTTATTTGAGCTGTTCTTGCCATAATATTGACTTGGTCTTTTTTTTACCAAATAGGGCTATCTTCTGTATACCACCTCTACCTTGTCACGAACCAACTGATTGTCTCAAACGCATTAAGAAGGAAAGAAATTCCACAAATTAACTTTTAACAAGGCACATTCCAGGTGCCTATGTCATGACTACCTCATTAAGCTGGTCATAAGTTTTAGAACACCTACTAATTCAAGTGTTTTTCTTATTTATTTTTACTATTTTCTACATTGTAGAATAATATTAAAGACATAAACATATGAAATAATGCATATGGAATCATGTTGTAACCTAAAAAGTGTTAAACAAATCAAAATATATTTTATATTTGAGATTCTTCAAATAGCAATCCTTTGCCTTGATGACAGGTTTGCAAAGCATCTGAATACTTATGAATAAGATTTTTATTTATTTTTTATTTTTAATACATTAATAAACATTTCTAAAAACCTTTGTCATTATGGTATTGTAGATTGATGATTAATTATATTATTTAATACATTTTAGAATAAGGCTGTAACGTAACAAAATGTGGAAAAAGTGAAGGGTTCTGAATGCTTTCCGAATGCACTGTACATACACGAGTGTTCGTAAAACAAGTTTTGCATGTAAGACACAATCTCAGGTTGTAGTTCAGTTGTTATCTCCATGAACGACCCCGTCTAGCCGTAGTGCTGACTTACACATTTGTCCATTAAAATAACATCAAATCGATCAGAAATACAGTGTAGACATTGTTAATGTTGTAAATGATTATTGTAGCTGGAAATGGCTCATTTTTAATGGAATATCTACATAGGCGTACAGAGGCCCATTTATCTGCAACCATCACTCCTGTGTTCAAATGGCATGTTGTGTTAGCTGATCCAAGTTTATAATTTTAAAAGACTAATAGATCATTAGAAAACATTTTTGCAATTGTGCTCAATTGTGCACCGTGGCCTCCCATTCCTCTTTCTATTCTGGTTATAGACCGTTTGCGCTGTTATGTGACTGGAGTAGTGCACAGCGTTGAATGAGATCTTCAGTTTCCTGGCAATATCTCACATAGAATAGCCTTCATTTCTCAGAACAAGAATAGACTGACAATTTTCAGAAGAAAGTGTTTTGTTTCTGGACATTTTGAGCCTGTAATCTAACCCAGATACTCAACTAGTCTAAAGAAGGCCTGTTTTATTGCTTCTTTAATCAGAACAACAGTTTTTAGCTGTGCTAACATAACTGAAAAATGGTTTTCTAATGATCAATTAGCCTTTTAAAATGATAAACTTGGAGTAGCTAACACAACGTTCCATTGTTACACAGGAGTGATGGTTGCTGATAATGGGCCTCTACGCCCATGTAGATATTCTATAAAAAAGCTGTCGTTTCCAGCTACAATAGCCATTTACAACATTAACAATGTCTACACTGTATTTCTGATCAATTTGAACATGATACCATCCGGTATCAATACATTTATTTCAAATAAAGCACTCTGGACTTTCAGGGTAGCTATATTTACAAATGGGAATATCATAATTTTGAAACTAATGCTGCCATCAACTTAATATACATCACAGAAGACTGAAATAGAACAAAACATATGAATAACATTCAACCCATGAGGTCAAAAGAGGGTGCTTTTGGTCATTGACTGCAGGAAAGGGCTACCCTGAATGATTGTGGTATATTTGATAGAAAACGATCTGTAGAAGTGAGTCTCGGGTTTTACCAGAAGATGGCACTGTGTGTCTTGATTAGTTTGTCCTTAGGCAGCAGCAAAACATTGTTGGCTAATTCACTTTGAGTGGGGAAACACTGTTGTCTCCATTTCCCTATAATGAATGTAATTTCTATTATGACAAAATGCCATTGTCATTCAGTTTCTCACTTTTCACATATCTATAATTGGGTTTAAATCCTTGACATATTTGGAAAATGTGATTAAACCAAGAGATAGACATTGTGTACTATTGCTTGGTTTGTCTACCTATGAACCATGTTTAGGCAGCCAATCGAAAGTATAGCGTGATACATCGGGCTGAAATCTTATTGAAAATATCCCCATAGTTCTGCTCTTATACAATGGCTGCATTCCAGGTCATCTTTTCTGCAGTCATGCTGCACAGATGATCAGATCTCACAACCACATTAATATGATACAGCAATCTTCTGCGATGCACAGCATGACTGCATAAAGACGACTTGGAACGCCATCTACAATATGTAATTCCACCTCTCAGTGAAGTGTACCCCAGGCACAGAACTAGAATCAGATATCCCTCCCCCAACCCATTATAAAGGGGAAAATGCTAAACTGACCCAAGATCAGCATCTAGGGGCAACTTCACCCTAAACCTAATACAGCCCTGCTGTCCTAACTGAATGTAGCATGTATGTGAACATGTCTCTCTTTGTCTGTGTTTGCAGGGCTTCATCAGAAGCCACTGATGAGGAAATATAATCGGTGAAAAGGTCAAAGGTGAAAGGTCAAGATGACGACAGTGGCCGCGGAATATGAGCACATGGAGATCACGCAGCAGTACAGCAGCAGCGACACGGTCAACAACCGCTGGGATGATGAGTGGGACAACGAGAACAGCTCAGCTCGCCTGTTCGAGCGCTCGCGCATCAAGGCCCTGGCAGGTGAGTGAGGCAGAGAGGAGAGGAGTTAGTGCCAAGAAGGATAACCCCTGTTGTTGGCATTGCATTCACTTCATCTCATAGAATAACAATGGTTGTATGATGATGTACACTTACCTTCGGTTGAAATACTATTCAAAATAGTGGAGCTGTGCTTGCCTGATGCAATGAAACCAATAAAAATGATGGCAAAAGTGCATACCCCACCCACCTGGCACTCCAGGCAGGCAAAGCAAACGCTCAAGGTAGATGTTGGCAGACAGATACAGGAAGATAGGGAAGAAACCTCTTTGAAACTGCCCGGCGACCACATCATTCATTTGTATATAGATCAATGTGTGTTGAGAAATTCAACTGAGAAAATAAACAACTATAATTTGGGGCAATTATTGTTGGTGGATTGACATGACATTTGGTAATAGTAGAATTGTTGTGACTTTCTATCATTGAGCTGTTTTAAATGAGAGATTAGATACAAAATCCCCATGGCAAAGTCACCTAGGCTTACTGGAACAGAGAGCGTTTCATTAGGTAAATGCCTGTGCAGAACCAGCAGCAAACCCTGCAATTGAGCAAAATGTTTTGACAAGAGAGAAAAAATGATCAAAAATAGAAAGTGTTCCTTGGTTTCTCTTCTTGCTGGCCTGAGACCGCAAGCTGTTTTGAGAACTCGAAAAAAAAGCCCTTGGCATTCCGATGAGCATCCTGCTTCTCACATGACTGTGTTTTCCTGCATTCCTGCCCAGTGGAGCATACGCCTCTCACCCAACTCCACTTGCTGCAGTCAAGAGTGTCTTCAATGGCTGCATGAACATGTACCTACTAGAGGCCCTTCA